>NW_026463495.1:0-75543 GCF_021730395.1 Mercenaria mercenaria
TTCGAGGTTTTTCCAAGAGAGATATTTTTGCTTTTTTGGCTGAAAGAGAAATTTTCAGCCATCGATTCCAAAGATTTTCGTATTTTGCGTTTTGGCTGAAGAGAACTTACAGCCATCGAGTTCCAAGGAGTACGTATTCTGCGTTTTGGCTGAAAGAGAACTTACAGCCTTTGGGAGTTTCCAAGAGAGTACGTATTCTGCGTTTGGCTGAAAGAGAACTTACAGCCATCGAGTTCCAAGAGAGTACGTATTTTTGCTTTTTTTGGCTGAAAAGAACTTACAGCCATCGAGTTCCAAGAGAGTACGTATTTTTGCGTTTTGGCTGAAAGAGAACTTACAGCCATCGAGTTCCAAGAGAGTACGTATTCTACGTTTTGGCTGAAAGAGAACTTACAGCCATCGAGTTCCAGGGACACGTATTCTACGTTTTGGCTGAAAGAGAGAACTTACAGCCATCGAGTTCCAAGAGAACCAGTATTCTACGTTTTGGCTGAAAGAGAACTTACAGCCATCGAGTTCCAAGAGATACGTATTCTACGTTTTTGGCTGAAAGAGAGCGTATTCTGCGTTTTTGGCTGAAAGAGAACTTACAGCCATCGAGTTCCAAGAGAACACGTATTCTACGTTTTGGCTGAAAGAGAACTTACAGCCATCGAGTTCCAAGAGAGTACGTATTCTACGTTTTGGCTGAAAGAGAGTACGTATTCTGCGTTTTGGCTGAAAGAGAACTTACAGCCATCGAGTTCCAAGAGAATACGTATTCTGCGTTTTGGCTGAAAGAGAACTTACAGCCATCGAGTTCCAAGAGAGTACGTATTCTGCGTTTTGGCTGAAAGAGAACTTACAGCCATCGAGTTCCAAGAGAGTACGTATTCTGCGTTTTGGCTGAAAGAGAACTTACAGCCATCGAGTTCCAAGAGAGTACGTATTCTGCGTTTTGGCTGAAAGAGAACTTACAGCCATCGAGTTCCAAGAGAGTACGTATTCTGCGTTTTTGGCTGAAAGAGAACTTACAGCCATCGAGTTCCAAGAGAGTACGTATTCTGCGTTTTGGCTGAAAGAGAACTTACAGCCATCGAGTTCCAAGAGAGTACGTATTCTGCGTTTTGGCTGAAAGAGAACTTACAGCCATCGAGTTCCAAGAGAGTACGTATTCTACGTTTTGGCTGAAAGAGAACTTACAGCCATCGAGTTCCAAGAGAACACGTATTCTACGTTTTGGCTGAAAGAGAACTTACAGCCATCGAGTTCCAAGAGAACACGTATTCTACGTTTTGGCTGAAAGAGAACTTACAGCCATCGAGTTCCAAGAGAACACGTATTCTACGTTTTGGCTGAAAGAGAACTTACAGCCATCGAGTTCCAAGAGAACACGTATTCTACGTTTTGGCTGAAAGAGAACTTACAGCCATCGAGTTCCAAGAGAACACGTATTCTACGTTTTGGCTGAAAGAGAACTTACAGCCATCGAGTTCCAAGAGAGTACGTATTCTACGTTTTGGCTGAAAGAGAGTACGTATTCTGCGTTTTGGCTGAAAGAGAACTTACAGCCATCGAGTTCCAAGAGAACACGTATTCTACGTTTAGGCTGAAAGAGAACTTACAGCCATCGAGTTCCAAGAGAATACGTATTCTGCGTTTTGGCTGAAAGAGAACTTACAGCCATCGAGTTCCAAGAGAGTACGTATTCTGCGTTTTGGCTGAAAGAGAACTTACAGCCATCGAGTTCCAAGAGAATACGTATTCTGCGTTTTGGCTGAAAGAGAACTTACAGCCATCGAGTTCCAAGAGAGTACGTATTCTACGTTTTGGCTGAAAGAGAACTTACAGCCATCGAGTTCCAAGAGAACACGTATTCTGCGTTTTGGCTGAAAGAGAACTTACAGCCATCGAGTTCCAAGAGAGTACGTATTCTGCGTTTTGGCTGAAAGAGAACTTACAGCCATCGAGTTCCAAGAGAGTACGTATTCTGCGTTTTGGCTGAAAGAGAACTTACAGCCATCGAGTTCCAAGAGAGTACGTATTCTACGTTTGGCTGAAAGAGAACTTAACAGCCATCGAGTTCCAAGAGAACACGTATTCTACGATTTGGCTGAAAGAGAACTTACAGCCATCGAGTTCCAAGAGAGTACGTATTCTACGCGACAAAACGTACCATAGCGAACGAAAGGCAAACACAATAGGATCACCAGATCAAAATAAATCATCGGTAACTTGGCTGTGTGTTTACAATTTTCGGCATTTATTTAATATGTCAAGAGAAAATTAGGGGTATCGGGCCAACTTTGAACTACTTCAAGTTTGTATCTATCAGTCTTCTGTAAATCAAAAGAGATATTTTTTTAAAAGTCACCACCTACCTTTATGTGTTTTGTTCATCCGTCATATTGGGTAGCCTATGCCGACTCCCAAAAAGGATGCGCCAGATCTCGTTCACGAAAGTGTAAATGTTATGTTATGAATATGCTATTCAAGGGATAATATATAATTATCATTTGTTGTTGTAGACATATGCTTTACTGTAGCAAAATGAAATAAATCTAGTAACAAACTCTACTTTGTATTGATTTCCATGGTACTTGATCTTTTTCAGGGGTTTGAATCAAAACCACTAACCTATAAATTACACAAATCTATACACAATTTTACTGTACAATTTACTTATTAAACTGACCGATAAAAAGCTCTTTTATTAAACTCTTCAACAAAATGTGTATTGAATAATATTTTTGGTACAATGTTTCTAGTATTTTCTTGTAATAATTAAGAGTTTATAGTATACAACAGAACATGTAGAAATCGAACTCAGGCAATACACATTGATTGTTATATTTCAACAAGTGTTAGCAATTTTCAAGATTCACGTTAAAGAAAAGTGTTATTGATAAATGATGAATCGCCAAACATTATTCAAATAAATGTTGCAGACGTTCTAAAAGTCGCCACGTATTCTAACTTCTCACAAATGTCAGTAGCATTAAATCTGATGTCAAATATATCTTCGATGTAGTTCCTTGGAATCTTATGGTACGACCAGGGTTGAAGTTTTTCACATACTTCTACGTGCAGAACGTAGTTTTGGCAAAGTATTGATGTAACAACCGGATATATTGTTTTCTTTTATGAACGAAACATAGATAATAACCCCAAGTTAGTGACAATGTTTTGCAATATGACGAAAACCATGTACATTGCGCCTAAACAATTTAAACAAATGTTTCTTGTAAAGTAAGAGCAGAATTTCCTTCATACTCGGTGTTGCTTACAGGAGCCACAGGTTTGCTTTCATGTGTAGATACACGTCCATTCACCGACTTTGTATATGTACTTAATAATCTATCACGCTCAGATCTTTTGCTATGTACAGACGTAATTCCAAATATTTTACAAAATGTCCCTCGAAACTGTTGGCTCATGGTACAGTACAGAACAAAGTTTAAATGCGGAATTAGCCAGCCAACAATGGAGTCCGTTATTTCGCGTATTCCTTTAACAATACTGTCTTCTTCCACGTAACCAAATCCGAAGAACATGGACATAACTGCATCAGTGTAATACACACAAGAAAGACAATTATTATTATTATCATAATCAGAGTGATTCGTTTCTGCCAGGAGACTCTTACCTTTTATACGCTCACGTTTCAGTTCGTTTATGATTCTGGCATTTAGAATAATTAGAACCACTAATGGAACTATTGAACGAAAGGAATTTTGAATCCAAGTGTATGGTTTCATGAAAACCTGGTTGTTGCCAATATGCGTGGGCTGCACCACATAACACGTCAAGTTGTAAATATGATCTGTTACAAAAACCGCATGATATCGCATAGCAGAGGGAATTGTTATAATACTCATTGTAATAAAGACAAAGATAGATATATTTCGTGCTCTTGGTATAGTGCAGATTGACTTAGCGCGTGTTGGATGACACACTGAAATATATCGTTCTACTGCAATAGACACTGTAAGCCATGCTGTTACACAAACTGCGAAGTTGAAAATGTAGTGCGCGTAGGGATATAAATTCGCCATAATCATTCCAGCGTTTGCAGCTTCTGTGTGCTTCATTAGTATCAAGATAAAATAAAAGAGGTCGTTAATCAATTTGACAGTATCTGATATAGCCAGTGCCGACAAATAAACATTTGTAGATGTTGCCATATCTTTGTGAAATAACACAATTAAGGACAATATGTTTCCAACAATTCCAGGAAAGCATAATGCAGGGTATATGATTAGTCCAGTTATGAATTGCGCTGTGTCATAAAACGCTGCAGCAGAATCATTTTGATAACACAAACGTTCCGTGGTATTCATCTTGTTGTAATTAGAAAATTTATCAATGATGTTAAAAGATGTTAGTCCGAATGCCGGTCCATTTAATGTTTCATCTATGAATATGCTGCATTAGCGGTTCTGGTTGGAAAAAGAGAAACTACCGTGCTCGACACCTGTTTCATCGTCACTTTATATGAGAAGTTATATATCACTGCGTCTGTAATCTTTTACTACGTTTAGTTTGGTCTTCAATTCAAATCTGAAACAAGAAAATGTTTTATGTGTTTTAAGAAAATTAATATAAAAATGAAACAAAATTAATCCCTTGGGAAAGACAAAAATATCTACCGGCAATTAATTACTTTTCTTGTTAGGTGGACAAAATGAGTTTCAGTGAATCTTTTTCTATGCGTCTTTTTCTATGCGACAGGATAACAAAGATAAATTCGGCCATATTTGGATAGAAACGTACATCTTTTAGAACTGCCGGAAAATGACTGTTGTCGTAGACTAAACTATCTTACTTTGATAGTGAAATCATACCTAAACGCATGGATACCATTTCTGAAAACAGTTATGAAATTATACACATGTTATTCTGCATCAAAAGACAAAGTCGCAAGTATTCTGATTAGACTGAAGAACTTAAGTTAAAGAATGAATGAATTTTTCATTAGCTCGACTATTCAAAGAATAGGTAGAGCTATTTGCTACACCCGTGCGTCTTCATCGGCGTCCGCGTCTGCGTCCGCTTCCCGGTTTGGTTAAGTTTTTGCATGTTACAAACCTAGGGTCAATTACTTTAAAATGTAATTAATTAAATTACAGTGCTCACTTAAATTACAATTACCATTACATGAAATTTAGCAATGTAATTAATTAAAAAATTACATTTACATTGCAACTTATTATTAATGACGTTCATTTACCAAATGTGGTAACAACCTAACATTCTTCTTATATGAACACTGTTGCATGATAATACACCCATAAACTGATTTCTATTATGGAAGCCCTGGAGGGCCATTTAAAATTAATACTTAAAATGTACAGCTTAAAAGTAAATTATTAATATTAAATAATTAAAACTTAATTTTAATATTAAATTTAATATTGCATACTAAGTAAATTAAACACAAGAAGCGCGCACATGCATCTGGTGACAGTTTTCAAATGGTACGCGCATGGCCAAGAGAATAATACTGACCAGGTAAATTGATTTTGTAATATTGCTATATGTATTTAACGTTTTTCAATGCTACGATTGGTTGTATAGATGAGAATGAAATAATATTACCAAAATAGCCCAAGTGTGTAGCACTTCTCGGTATATAGTTTCAAAAACTGCTATTTAATGACAAGAGGGGCCCTTTAAACGTATATTTTTTTTAAAAACCAAAAATTACAAACTTTAAATCCCCGATTTCCTTTTTTAAACTACCTGTAAAAAAGAGCCCCGACTCCCTGCAAATATTTTAAAACTGTGTATATTCATAATTCACCATCGAAAGAACTTTAAAATTTCAAAGACCGATGGGTTTTTGTGAAGGCTTACGGACCAACGAAGAAAAAAAGAGTAGGAACACAATGGAAAACTTTATGAGCTTGATTCTGCTCTTTTGACCTTAGGGCCAATTTTTTAACCCCTCTGCAAAGGTAGTCCGCCCGTCTGTTCTTTCCTCCGGATTTTTATGTTCACTGCCAACAAAAATTCCTCAACGTTTTATGATAACAAAAATTCTCTAAAAAGTTTTATGAAAATTGCCGGGGTTTAAACAGCGAACTTTTTAGGCACTGACGTTTGCTCGGAAAGCTAGGGCTTGCACTTGTATTTAAAGGCACTATAAAAAAAAAAATAAAAGATACGAGAACAAATTTAAACAAATTTTAGTCCATACCTTAATTTTTAAACGCAAAATTTTATAAAAAAATTTTTTAAACGTCAGTACCCCACCTTTTATACGCATATAAATGACAGTTATGTCCCCCGGCCACTAGGTGAAATCATTCACCCCCCCAGGGTTTTTGGGCAACTATTATAAAATTATTTATGATATGTTTAGCCCCCCTTTTACTTTTTTTGCCAATTTTAAAATTTGGAATTTAGAAAAGTACTTTCCCGATTTAAGGACCCTACCCCAAATTTACATAATTAAAATGAAAGGGGGTACACAAAAGTTTAAGCACAGTTTATAAAAATACGCGCAAAACTTCTAAAAATACACCAATTTGTAGAAATTAATTTTTGTTTTAAATTGGAAACTTCAAAACTTCCCATTTCTACTAGGCGACGAAAAAGGACGTCATCATGCGTCAAAATTGCGAAAAAGGCCTGTGGATCAGTAAAAGTGTTATTTTTATTTTTCATGGTTTTTAAATGTTAAAAATTTTTTTGAATAAGTAATTTGATTTGATATTCATATTTTTACTTTTGTATCCAATTACTTCGTGGTCACGTACACTTAATCTGTTTTCAAGCGATTATTACTTAAATTTTTCCGGGTTGTAATGACGTCTTACGTTCAAATATTTTTTTCCCACCTTTCGAAGTGAATGCTTTTCTTAAATGAAATCATTTTTTTCCAATTAAAAAAGATTGAAATGATGGCACTTTTTGGGAATATTTCTTAACCTGACAAATGTTGTTAAATTTTGTTTTTTCTTCCAAATAATTCTGACAAAAAAAGATCAAATTTTGGCTTCCTATGACTGGGTATAAGTAAAATATCATCAAAAATCAATTTTCCTTTCTTTTTGAGAATTATCAAATTTGTAATTTTACTATATTTTTTTTTAAATGATTGAATTTCCTGAAATAATTTCAAAATTGAATTTATCTCGTCTTGTTTATACTTCAAGTGTAAAGGGCAATACCGGGCCGCTGTAATCAACCAATTTTTATAAGCCGAAAGTTAAGCAGCACAGATCCTAGGACTATTTTAAAGCCCCACACGGGTATAATCACCATTGAATGATTTTTTTTGGGAAGGGTGTTTTAAAAAACTTTTCTAAAACCGCTCAAATTTTAATCGGGAAACAGACTGTCTCAAACTTTTTTGTAATTTTTCCGCTGTTAAATGTAGTTTCAATGCGGAATTTTTTTAACCATCTCTATCCCACCTTTTGAGGCACCGTATCGCAAACTTCAATAAAACATATTTTCCAACATACTACAAGTTCAACATCTTGAAATTAGCTTGCGCGTAATTTACTACAATAACTATGGGCTGCGCCTTTTTCACTTTAAGGGGGTCAATGCAAAAATGTATTATCAAAAAGCGCATACATATGAGATATGGTTGCCAAAACAAATCCTTAAATTTTTGTTAAAAGTCGACAGAGGCCTTTCGGAAAAGGGGAAAGGGGTCAAAAAAGAAGCGTTTCGGCGGACACAAAGGGTTAAAATACATTATGAAATTTAAAAAACTGAGGGTATTTTAAACCCTTTTAAAAACGATTAAACAATTGACAAATTAAAAAGCAGGCATCAAAGATTTTTGTGTGTCAACAAAAGACAGACGGGAGGATTTGTATGAATATTCCAAAGTTAGATTTTTCACAACAGGTTATACAAGTTTGTTATCAGTCCTTACAAATACAAATACTCCGCAAGAGACTAACAAAGGATCTAGTGACTTTTTCCCAAAATTTTCATCGAAGAAACGAAGAAGATCAGACCCCACCAAATACTTTTTCCGAAAATAAAATTGCATTATTTGCGAGAAAAAGTTAATCTGAAAAAAATCGCGAAAAAAAAAAAGATCGGCTTTAAGTGCTAACAAAAACTCAAAAAACATCTATCAGATTATCACAAAAAAAAAATGATTTCCGCATAGGGAGAAGTAGACATCGTGTCTATGCTCTGGAGCTCATTTCATAATCAGTCGCAAAACTCCAGAAATTAGAAAAAACCCTCAGCAGCAAGCATAAAACGGGAGAAAAAAAGAAATTATCTGCATTCCGATATACTCAAGTATGTTCAGCAGAGTATCATCTTTGGGTCTACGTGGAGAGAATTCAGCTTAAAAGAAAATACTGTACTTACTGAAACAATACTTCCCGATTTTTTAAATCCGATTACAAAAATAAAAAATTTAAAAAACAAATTATAAAGCTTTTGGGAAGAAAACTGAAATTTCTGGAACCCAAAATTATGGAAGTGACTTTTTTATTCTGATAAAGTTTTTGACGGTCATGCTCGAATGGCATTGGGAAAAGCATTTTAAAGAAAAACAAAAGAGTAAAGGGGAATTCTTAGACACTTATCATTGATCAGAAAGACAAAAGGGAAAACACCTTGGCCACCAGGCTAAACTCTTATGCCCGTTTCCCCCAAATCCTCCAGATAAATTGCTGTTGTTTTTTTTTGCGAACCCTGTTTTCATCACACCGAAACAAGAATGCAACAGAGGACGGAGACATTTTGCATTGTCGGTTGCCAGGAAATGTGTTACATTTTTTACTGGGTAAGGGGAAAAACAAAGCACTTTTTTTTTTTTTTTTTATTTTGGGTTTTTGCCGTTTTTCAAAAGTATTTTTTTCCTGCGGCGGGGGTTAACTAACCAGTGTTCCTGGTTTTGTACCAGTACAACCTTTTTCCCCCAAGTAACTCCAAATTTCCCCCAGAACAGAGGTGGATGACTAATGATTTCGACCGGTCGTTTTTCAATTCACGGAGAACATACCCCCGCCCGAGATCGAACTCATGACCCCGATCCGTAACCAACGCTCTTTCCCACTGAGCTAAGCGGCGGGGTTAAAAAAACATCTTTTATTGGGGAAAGTCAGGGGAAAAATACGAAATCGAGCTTGTTATTATATTGAAACATTTTTGGGGATTGCTTTCACAATCGTTTTGTTGGAAATTTAAACCGCAATGTGCGACAAAGTAACAGAGAGCCCCAAAAAAAATTTCCTTCAACATTTTGTCCAGAAAAAACATTGTTAACCCATTTTTTGCTGGGACAATTTATTTGAACGAAAAAACACCATTGGTGCAGGAAAACCCTTCTACTCTGCAAGCCCATCAAAAATTTCAGAAAAAATGGTACTTTTAATGAGGGCCCGGGATAGGAAAATCCCCCAATAAAAAAAAAAGAGTCTGTTAAAAAATAATGTAAACAATTAAACCTTTTTTCCTAAAGTCAAAAGTACAGTCAACTTTTACTGTTTTTGAAAAAAAGATGAGGATGCATTTACCCGTTTCCAAAAAAATTTACTGAAAAGCTCTGGGTACTTTTGCGACCCTTGTAATGTTCAACAGTCGTTCCAAGCTGAATGGGTTTGGGTTCAGCTACATTGGCCCCGCCTGCGAAAAAATATTCAAGCATTTTTTGACTAAGCCCCCCATAAATCCCCAAAAACTGCAAGTTCTACTGTCAAAGGTTTTTCGTATATCCAGCAAAGGACTCAAAAGAGGACAAACACACAATTGTAACTTTTGATCTTGGGGGGGGGGGGGAAAAATGATATGTTAATTTTGGGAATTAAAATTTACATAAAAGGGATCAAATTTTGGTAGGGGGTTTTCCACACTGTTTGCCTTTTTCATTCTTTGGGGCGGGAAAACTTAGAGAGGGGCTGGATTCGAAATATATTTCTAGTTCAGGGGTTTGTGCAGGAGGTTCAATCGAGAATTGATGGAAAAAAATTCAAAAGAATAATAAGGTCACAACTTTTTTAGAACTTTAGAAGATTACTTTTGCAAGCGTTTGATGTGTACGGAGTAACCATATTTTTAGAATTGGCGAAAAAGAACAAAAAATGTTCTTACGATTTAAATAAGGGGACATATACCGAACTTCAAACATAAGTCATTCAGACGTTCTATAACAGGTACAATTCGTTTAATATCAAGGGAAAAAATAGACAGGGACATTTTAGGGAAAAAAAGCACGTTTTATGCAAGATGCGATTGATAGAATTTGGGTTTCTTTTCCCATTTCCAGGGGGAAAAAAATTAATGACCTCAATTACACGTTTGTTCTGCAATCTATGCCTTTCTTTCATACTGATCATCCAAAAATATTCGATACCTGACAGTCTATTTCATAACCCTTTAAAATGCAAAATTCCCATCCGGAGCTATAGAACTGTTAACCAAAAAGGTTTCTCTTTTCCAATCACCCCCTACCTCTTCGAGAAATGCGTTTTTTTAACCTAGAGCAAAAAGTCAAAATACAGCGAAGTTAAGTGGAGGGAAAAGGCTTTAGTAGAAATTACCCAGCCTACTTTGGTGGTGTGTAACTAACAAACCGCGCTAGCTATGTTTTTTGCAACCTTAACTTTCGTTTTATAAAAACAAAGAAACAACGCATAAAAAATTAAATCTCTGAAAAAAAGTCTGAGGGGGACACACAGAATTAAAGAATCTTCTCGAACTTTATCAACCCTTTTAAATAGAAAAAAAAGGCCTTAGTATGTTTTTCTCGGGGGATTCATCCTGAGAAAACGCTCCTATTTAAACAATGCAGATATTTTGGGAAAGGGAAAACTTCGAAGAATTGTGCGTTAAAACTTGTAAAAAAAGCCCCTTTTATGCACCATTTTTTAAAAGACAATCACTTTAAACATTTGCTGACCTTAGGCCACCCAAAGAAAATTAAAGCAACAAAAAAGGTGGTAAATTACTGCGCACGAAATCCTTTGGGCAAATGTTAAAAGTTTTTTCTAAAGCACTCCCTTGACTTAGCAAAAGGGTTTTAGAATATCCCTTGGACCTGTTCCCTTTGGGCTTGGCTACTCTGTGAACTTCCAACAAAAACTGATAAATCGGGTTACTACACAATTTGAACATAAAATTTCAATACTCCCCACCAAGGGAGGAGCAGAGAACTGAAAAAATTTCATCTAGATGGCAAGCGCAAAACAGGGGCATGCAAATTACCAAAAATTCGAAGAACTTTTGAAAGGGGGTATTTCAGTTCTTCCTAGGCTAAACTGTAGATTTTTTAAAAATTTAACAAATCAACTCCACAAATCCCGCAGAAAGACAAAAAAGAGGGTCTGCCGAAAATACTTGATAAATGGACCGTCCACAAAAATTCCAAGAGATTGGAAGAGTTTTCTCTCAAATGATTATAACAAAGACAACTTTATTAATATAAACTTCTATTGAAGGAATGGTCAAGTAACAAATACGCAGGGAAATTAGTAGGGGGGGAAAGTATCTATGTATGCCAGAACAACTGCGTACGTTTGACAAGCAAAGATGGAGTTTGTACAGAATGCCATCCAGTAGTAGACTTTACATCATCACATGAAGAAGCTGATACAAAAATTGTTTACCCTGCCTACATGCTGATGTGCACCCAGGATACCCAGATGTTGTAGTTCGTTCACCGGATACAGATGTATTTCTTCTCTTACTCGCATATGGACACAAAATTACAAAACATCTTCTCTTCGACACTTGTTCACTGTCATAATCTGACATACACTGTGCAGGTTTCATAACTATATTTTTCATTTTTACAAATTATGCCCCTTTTCTGATTTAGCAGTTTTGGGTTGATTTTTTGTATGTAAGCTGGTATCTCAGTATCCACTAATGGGAATGGATTGAAACTTCACACACTTGTTCACTGTCAAGATATGACATGCAGTGCACATGTTCCATAACTCTACTTTGCATTTTTACAAAATAATGCCCCTTTTTCGTCTTAGCAGTTTTTAGCTAAATTTTTATATGTAAACTGGTATCTCAGTACCCACTAATGGGAATGGATTGAAGCTTCACACACTTGTTCACTGGGATGATCTGACATGCAGTGCACATGTGCCATATCTCTACTTTGCATTTTTACAAAATTATGCACCTTTTTTGACTTAGCAGTTGTGTTTTTTTTTGTTTTTTTATGGGGGAGGGGGAGGGGTTTGTATATAAGCTAGTATCTCAGTACCCACTTATGGGAATGGATTGAAACTTCACACAATTGTCCACTGTCATACTGCCATGAGCTGATAAGCACTGTGCATGTTCCATGGATAACCCTGTTTTGAAGTTTTACAAAATTATGCCCCTTTTTCGACTTTTGTATTCATTCAATTTACAAGGCTGTTGAATAGTCGAGCGTTGCTGTCCTCCGATAGCTACTGTTTTAATTCAGTATCTTTCATTCGTTGTTTTTATTTTTTGTAAAAAATGAGTTTCACTGGATTTTTTAGTTTTATTGATAGTGGATGTTATAAGACTAAAAATATGCTCGAAATGTGCACATTTATAGAAGAGTTTGGATCTTTATCTGATAACAGGCATTGGTATACAAAACCCACCATATACTTATTTATGTAACACAAATGTCCCACCATTTTATGCGAAATGTATGTCGAAGGAAATTATTAATCAGTCTGGGTGCTCAGAAATTAAACAAATATGCATATATAAGAGTTAGGGACCTTGTATATATCAAAATATAGAAAAAATGGATAACACTTTTAATGGTACATTTTACTTTTGATTTTTGGATAGCTTAATTTGTTCAGCTATCTTTTCGAAAACGATGTTATAAGTAGTAAAAGACTTGCTCATGAGTTGTGAAACCCTATTTTTCAATATTTCAGTTCGTCTGTCTGTCCGTCTCTATATCTGTCAATGTCTTAACACATTTATCAGATTAGTGCCTTCCGCACTGTTATTTCAGATTTGTTTAAATTTTTGTAAGTATCATTTCATTTGACAGTACAGAAATATCAAACAGTTTTTCCTCAGGTCAATAACAGGTTTAAACCTTCAGATCAAGGTCAGATGTGATTACGTTTTAAATTGCTTATACTAAATATGATTTTACAGTTGCTTAGAGCCGTCGTAATCCCATTTTGTTGTTTCCACGTCAAAGGTCATGTCATCAATTTTGAAATCAAAGTGCTGAAAGTACAGAAAGGCTGGCTACCACAAAACACTGGATGAAATCTATGCGGGGAAGATGTTTGTAAAATCTTAGATATTATGGGTTTTCCATATCAAACTAAGGCGAGCATAGGGTATTGATGTGATGAACCATCTTGATTAACTTGTGATGGTAGTGTAAGGATATTACAGACTACAGATGGTGAAAAAAATACATTGTGTTTGCTTCATTTGGGATAACATAATTAGTGAGACAAACGGCATAAAATGCTCACTTGGGAATCTGAAACCACAAAAATTAATATCTTACAAAAAAGTCAGGTTCCGAGAACGTAATCCAATCAAACAACATAGGATAATGAACGAAATTCATAGTTTATTCGAGAAACGTAGTTTATCAAATGTAAACCATGGTTTACGGTCGATATATTAGGATTCAAAAATCAATCATGAATTTCGGGTGTGAACCTGCGTTTACGAATCTTAAACCCCTGTATACGAACGTGAGCCTAGGTCTATGATCTTGAACCATAGTTTACAGACGTGACATGTATGGAAATCGTCCAATAATTACATGAACCCAGGTTCACAGTCGAAAAACTAGGATTAACGATGGATAAACTAGGTTTTTCAAACTTAAAAACATGTAAACCTATTCTTTCGAGCGAAAACAAAGGATAACGTCGTAAACCATAGTTCACACTCGTAAACATAGGTCCACGTTTGTAAACCCAAGTTAAAGTTCAATCGAGAAACCTAGTTTATCGAACGTAAACATGGGTTCAAGAGCGTAAACTATGGTTTACGCCCGTTGTCCTATGTTTTCGCTCGAAAATATATGTTAGTATTCGATAATCCTAGTTTTTCGACCAAGAATGTAATTATTGGATTATTGGATTGCCGCGAACCATTTTAAACCGACCATGAACTTGGGTTTACGAGATGAACCATAGTTTACGTACGTGAACCTATGTTTACGTTCAGTAAAATTGGTTTCTCGAACAAAACTATGATTTTTGGTCGTAATCCTATGTTCACGAGCGTGAACCTATGTTTACGGTCGTAAACCCATTTTCTTAAGTTCTCGATCGTTAACATATGTTCACGTTCGTAAACTGTGGTTTACACTCGTGAACCCTTGATTACGCCCGTAAACATAGGTTCACTCGTGGACTTAGATTAACGACCGAAATTCATAGTTCAGTTGAAAAAAAAAACTAGTTTAAACCTGGGTTCACGGGCGTAAACTATGATCAACGCCCGTTATCTTATGTTTCGCTCGAAAATATGGGTAAGTATTCGAAAAACTTGGTTTTAGTTCGAAAAACCTACTTTATCGATTGTTAATTCGAGTTTTTCGATCGTGAACCTGGGTCCACGTTATTATTGGGCAATTGGCGTGCCATAACCGTTTATATATGTTTATAAAGAAGCAGTAATAAACATTGAGGGACATAATATCAGATAAAGTAAAAAGGTAACAAACACAACATCTATATTTCGATATGCAAAGCCCCCCCCCCCCCCCCCCCCCCCCCACCCCCAACAGATCGTGTATGAATGTATGAACACTGATCAGATGGGGTGATTTAAGATAAACTGTTGTGCTTTTTTTCAGTACTTATTATCATTGATTTGTCGTACAAAAGCGGAAATTTTTCCAATTGATTAGCGATTTCTTGCTGTTTAAAATGAATTTAGCCTGAAGGGTGAATGTTTAGACATCTTTGAAAATACTTTGTTACATTTTGTAAAAGTTCTTGATTTTGCATTTATTCTTTAGTTTACAAAGTTTGGAAGAAATGTAGGTAGGTTTTAAATCTGCCCTATGGTTCTTTTTGAATGCAGAGAGCAAGGCAATAATTCTTAAGAGTTGGAGCTTAATTTCTGTCCGATTAAATTCTCTTACTCGAGGCTCCCAAGAAAAATTGTTATCGACAATTTTATTTTGTGTTTTATAATTGTTACGCAATACTTTGGGGTTTCATTTAGAAAAATATGAGGTAAAATGACTTCCCTGCGATCTTTTTGCGCAATGGTTATCACTTTGAAATTTGTCTCTGTTTCAGCTGGAGAAAAAAACAACATAATTTATACAAGATTAACAAATAAAAAAACAATCAAACAACAACGACACGGTAAAAGTCGTTTAAAGATGCAACACAGTGCGAAACAATGTTAACTTCAGGACTGTATCAATTAATGCATTTGTTTAACATTACCGTTACGGGTCCACTATCTTAATATAACCTGAAATACAGTTGAAAACGTGTGTTTAAACAAAAATCGCTTACATCTACGCCCCCACCCTTTAAACAAAATGGTGACAAAGCACTTTTTACAATATATCTTTCAGCATTCGCCCGAATGTTTCTAAAATGAATTTAGTATAGAAATAGACAAAAAAATATATATAGCATGTACGCTCTTTAGGTATACAACTCGTAGAAAGTGGTCATTTGATTCTTTTCACGTTATTGTGGCAATTCCTCGCAGCGATTACGTCCCGTAGTACCTATAGCAAATGATCTGAAAGAATAGATTCTTATAATTTTAGCCCTAAATATTAGACCTGACATAACTCATATCACTATAAATTCATTTTAATTGATATTTCATATTTCTTATTTTCCATGTTATGTCAGGTCGTCGAATAATGCGCAGTATAACTCATATCGACAGTTGTTTCTCGGAACCAGCGTTTGTTTAATTAGCTATTTACAGACCGGGGTCATAATCTATAACGAAACGGTCAACAGTGTTGAGTTACGAAATAGTTCCATTCATACAAACATTTCATTCATAGGGGCGAATTATATACCATCATTATGTAATATTTTCTAATATTATCTTTCAAGTATTTATCGTTAGAAAAATAAAACATTATTATAACATGTTAAAGCAAATAGATTTATTGAAACAGGTAAGT
Organism: Mercenaria mercenaria; assembly: GCF_021730395.1. NCBI lineage: Eukaryota > Metazoa > Mollusca > Bivalvia > Venerida > Veneridae > Mercenaria > Mercenaria mercenaria. The sequence continues at coordinate 16,058 of NW_026463495.1, forward strand.
TTAACAATCTTTATACAACTCTATGGCAAAACTGATAAACGTGGCGAACTATTTGAACTGCGCATAAAATTATATTTTGTGTTGTCAGTCTACAAAACGAGTTGTCAGGTGATTATATGGGCTTTATGGGCCTTGCGTTTATTCGCATTTTCATGTTCTTCACATTTTAGCGTCACTTTTTCTTTTTATCTAATTGATGTTTGCAAGCGTAAGTATGCAATTAGGAATCAGGTTTTTTTTTCCACTTTTTATCGTCACTTTAACATTTTATTTAGTGTATGCTATATATGATTTAAAACATCACCAAAATATGAATCCAGCACCCATTTACAATATATTAACTAAATAAAGCCATTCAATTCAGCAGTGATGCCTTTTACGGCGCACTATGTTCCATACTCAGTCTTTTTTTTTTTTCAACCAAAACAGATATGGTTGCATGCGAAAAACACTCATTGATTATACCGTTCATTTACTAATTTCTTACCGTTTTTATATAGTGCTGTTTTAAAACAGACTCTGAGCGGTCATGTTTCGGGAGACCCGGATTCTAAATTTTTGCGTAAAAGTTTGGAAACGGCACCGATCTATCATATCTTATTCCTCAGTTCATTCATATCACCGGGTTGAAAATGACAGCGATTTAGCGGCTATATCCAGCTACAATATTCATGTTATTCGAATTTGAAAAACAGATTCACAGACTGATAAAAACGGTGGAAGCTTTTATCTGAGTGTTAATATTAATACGGTCAAATGCTGACAAAATCTTAGCCATATTTTTACTCTAAACATAAATGAATATTTTTTGGCTTCGAGGCGTTACATTCTAGCTTTGATGGAAAAGAATGATATCAGAAAATATATTTAAAGTAGGCTGTAGTTTTATCTACTCCTTTTATGAACTACAGATATTTAATTGTTTAGATATGACGAAAAACTAGATGCGAAATGAAATCTTTAGCATAAAAGCTGTTTACCATCAACGCTTAGAACGCAAAGACTTGGCGTCGCCAAGCGTTATGTTTGACGTTCCGCTTGATGGCGCTTGACAAGTTGCAGCAGATGAGATTTGGACGTAACGTTAACTACAACATTTAACATCTGTAAAGTCCGCACGCTCGGTGGACATAAAAACATCTACCCTTACCTTTTGATGAAATTTATGTATTGATTTAATATCACCCTTTCCATAAAAAACTAGCGAGTTAATTGAGACTTTTTGGCAGTATCTAGAATTGATTTTCAAAATCTTAGTTCATGAAATCAAGTACTTAACTTATATGTCGAGCAAAAAGTATTATCTCCCGCTTTTAAATGGCACGGTATCTTTCTGCCTGCTTCAGTTTTGTGCGTGTACACAGGGATATTCTTGAGATGCATTTTACGCGATCATGTGAAGTTTGCTGCAACGTCTTTTTACGACGTTTCCCGTATTTTATTGTTATGACGTTACGTCATTGTATTATTACAAAATGTAACTGCCTGAAGATAAGTGCAACATTAAAAGCGTTTGCAGTGAAAAATTAAAAACATTAAAAAAAACTTGGAAGTCTACTACGGTGTTCCGTTAGGGCCAGCGCCTGCTCCCTGTTAACGCGAAACGCGAAGGTACGACGGTACGATGGCGAAGCGCGACAGTACGATAGTGACAATACGACAGTGCGATGGTGAAGCGCGACAGTATGATAGCGAAGCGCGACAGTACGATAGTGACAGTCCGTCGTACGGATAGAATGCACTTTAGCGGTCCCCGGAAGTTTACAATGCGCATGCGCAGCAAGTTGGGGATGTGGGGTTAAGCGGGGGTGTGGGGGCGGCAGCCCCCAAACATATTCATCTCTAAATAAAGTTACCCCTTTCAACTTTTAATATTTAAGACATTATTATACTACTATTATTATAGGGACCGCTAAAGTGCAAGTGTTCCCCGTCGTACTCTCGCGGTTCACCATTGTAGTGTCGCGCTTCGCCTTCGCACTGTCGCGCTTCACCATCATAGTGTCACCATCGTACTGTCGCGCTTCGCCATCGTACTGTCGCGCTTCACCATCGTACTGTCGCGCTTCGCCATCGCATTGTCGCGCTTCACCATCGTAGTGTCACCATCATACTGTCGTGCTTTGCCATCGTACTGTCGCGCTTCACCAACTTTTCTCTGTTTACTTCAGGGCCGACATGTACGGTCAGACGTAGGGACGTGCTTTAGATTTATCCAATACGTTTCTTCAGTTAAAACTTTAGGGTCAGTGGTAAAAAGACAGGATCGGTCTGGTAAGCGGAAACAAACAACTGTATTTTAGACCTAATTAACACTTTTACATAAAATTTACCCAAAAGCTTTCTAAGCAAAATTTATACAACAGTGTATTTTATACTCCGATCGGTGTGACAGGGATAACATAAGAACAATAAAAAGTTATGATAACGTTTTAATAAGAAAGCGCTAATACTCATACCATCATGACAACTTTGTAAGATACATGTATAAAAGTTCAGCTTTGTTTACAAAAGGAATACAGATATCATTGTACACAGGCGTGTTTGTATTTTTGATATATAGGCAAACTTAATCAAAAATTTAAACTCTATCAAATCTAAATGTTAGTACTTTTCTAGAAATACTGAGGTTTTTTTGTTGTTCTTTCTGTTGTACTTGTATTTCCCCGATCCGGGCAAAATAACATAATTTCGTCCTCCACATCTGATTCACATGAAGAAGTTGTCAGTTACTTGTGGATGTAAAGTCAATACAAGTTTAAAATCCAGGAAACTGACTGCTTTACACAAATGAAAGACTGTCAGGTAAATGGCATAAGACCGACAGAACTTTGCACAGTGCAAATTATATAATTATATTTAAAGGCATAAAAATGTCAACCGTTAATTTGATATGGATTAACGATGTTCAGCAAAATTGGGACATTTTTAAGAAAACGAGAAATGTGCTTTGACCCGTCTCCCACCCATTACCACTACTTAGAAACTGCCTTTAAAATATGTTTAAACTGTTAATCTTATTCCAGACACGTACGAACATGTTATAAAATATATCACGAACATTTAACTGGGTTATTTTCTCAAATACAACTTTGTCATTTATGTTCCATGTTAATTTACGGAAATTTTCATTAGCGGATTAATAATTAACTTGGAAGAAATTTGTAGTCTTTGTATTTTTTTGCAATTATATCATTGTCATTATTTTTTTTATTTTTTTTTTTTGTTTTGTTAAATAAAATGTCCTGTTTCATGAATCATTCTCCACTTAGACAGAGAAGTTTTAACTTCAGACAAATCTCAAGACCTGTGTAAAATTGAATGTTAAAATTTTACAGCAAAGTCTATGTTTTTATCAATTTTCAAGATAGGATAGGTAAAACTGGTCGAAATTTTTTACTTAAAACGGACTTTCAAAACGGACAAGTGATAATGTTATTTACGGAGTCACCGTAACAGACATGCACGGACTTTTCATGCTTCTACTGCATTGTTACGGTCGCTTTTGCATAACCTGACAACTGCGTAAGTGTGTCGACTCTTTGGCTCAGTGGTTAGAGCATTGGACTAGCACACGAGCGACTGGGTTCGAATCCCGCTACAGGCACCTGGGAATTTTCGTCATATAAATTTTCGTGCAAACAATAGAAGTAGGACAGGTCTGGTAATTGTTACAGACCTCTGAAGTGATCTATAAGGCGTTTACAAAAGAAGCCGGCAGGTAAATACTTTTAACGTTTCATAACTTGAAGTATTGAGCTGATTAAACAACATTTTTCTCACAAAACAATTAATTACATGTAAATACATTATCATTTATTTTTCCACAGAGAGGTTAATTTTGAATACAATGTTATTTTGTTCATAAATAACACTCGGTTGGGTGATATTCGTTTTTATTATCCCTCAAGTAAACAATGTAAAAATGTTCTATTTTATAGTTATTGATTATATACTTTCTCATTCGCATATATCTTTTAAATTTTTACATTTTGAACGTATATAAATACTGTATAATACTGAGTGTATATATGTATATGTTACTGAAATAGAATATTGTTCTATTCTGATCTGTTCTGTTCTGCTGAGATTGGTTAGTCAAGAAACAAAACTCGTATAACCTACCCATTAAGATTAACAAAAATGATTATCGCAACGCCAACTCCATATAAAACCCAAAAAGTATCTCTCTTCAAAATTGTTTTGACAAATTAAGAAAAAAGGAAAACCATAGAACACCATTGTAGAGGATTTTCTATATCTAAAGTTTATATCTTAAAAGAAACTATTTTAGTGATATATTTTTACATAGAGTGTAATCAAATATATTTTATTAGATCTACGCTCATGTGAAATATGTAGCAAATCTGCATGTAGGGCAATGTGCCAGTTCTTACAATTGATCTTTTTTTTTCATAACTTTCAACGGAACTATGCCTTTATACACCTTAAGCACTGTTTATGTGCGCAAGATTTGTACCCCACGCAAATTTTACCACTTCGATACAATAGGGTTATTATAGTAGTAGCCCGATCTGGGATGCTATATTCGGCTCGAGTGGATTTTTACCAAAGCGGAACTCTCAGGGCGCTCAAACGCCGAGTGTGATCCGACCTTGCAAAATCCACGAAAGCCAACTACAAAATCCCAGATCTAGATCCTTTTATTGTATACGTCCGCCTTTTTGTTTGTTGTTTCGTAGCAATGTTTATCGATGTTACAATGGAACTTAGTGAAGTTTTAATGTGCGCTATATATCTATAGAGCTGTGTCAGGTCATGCGTATTAATGAAAGTAGTCCGGTAACATACAAAACAAAATGTACAATACGATTTTTTTCTGCCTTTTCAAATACAAGCCGAGACAGAACTTAAATAGATCTACAATAAAGCAAAATATTTTCGTCATAACCCATACAAAATTTATTGCACGTGGACATACTCACATAGATAGAGAAGATTAGGTTGCTGTCTTATAAATTTAAATTTATTGAGTCGGAGAAAATGTATAAGTCGAGGCTCTGCCGAGACTTTTATTTTTTCGTAGACGAACTTAATAAATTTGAATTTATAAGACAGTAACCTAATGTTCTATTTATCCTACCTTCTGATCTAAAATTTCTTTAATTAAAATTAAAAATTTACTGCCAACTAGTTCTGAATCTGCCTTGCATAGACATTTAAAAATTAATACGCCCACCATTACACAAATAGGTCTTTAAAATCCAAAATATTATAAAATAAAAGCTGCAAAACAAAGGCTAAACTTGTTAGCTCGACTTTTCAAAGAATAAGTAGAGCTATTGGACTCACATGCGTCGGCGTCTGCGTCGGCGTCCGCGTCCCGATTTGGTTATGTTTTTGTATGTAAGCTGGTATTTCAGTAACCACTTGTGGGAATGGATTGAAACTTCACATACTTATTCACTGTGGTAAACTGAGTTACACTGCACAGGTTCCATAACTCTATTTTGCTTTTTTACAACATTATGGCCCTTTTTCGACTTAGAAATTTTTGGTAAAGGTTTTATATGTAAGCTGGTATCTCAGTATCTACTTAGGGGAATGGATTGAAACTTCACACACTTGTTCACTGGGATAATCTGACATGCACTGCACAGGTTCCATAACTCTACTTTGCATTTTTACAAAAGTATGCTCCTTTTTCGACTTAGCAGTTTTTGGTTAAGTTTTTGTATGTAAGCTGGTATCTCAGTACCCACTACTGGGAATGGATTGAAACTTCACATACTTCTTCTCTGGGATAATCTGACATGCAATGCACAGGTTTCTTAACTCTATTTTGCTCTTTTACAAAATAATGCCCCTTTATCGACTTAGAAAATTTTGGTTAAGGTTTTGTATGTAAGCTGGTATCTCAGTACCCACTAATGGGAATGGATTGAAACTTCACACACTTGTTCACTATGATGAACTGACATGCATTGCACAGGTTCCATAACTCTACTTTGCATTTTTACAAAATTATGCCCCTTTTTGGACTTCGAAATATTGGTTAAGGTTTTGTATGCAAGCTGGTATCTCAGTACCCACCAATGGGAATGAATTGAAATTTCAAACAATAGTCCATTGTCATGAGCTGATATGCATTGTACAGGTTCCTTTACCCTGTGTAGCAATTTTAAAAAATTATGCCCCTTTTTGGACTTTGATATTCATTCAATTGACAAGGCTGTTGAATACTCGAGCGTTGCTGTCCTCCGACAGCTCTTGTTTTGTTTCGTGCCCGACCTCTCTGTTCTGCTGAACAAGAATGAATATTTAATTTGCTGCCAAGTGAAGTTTTGTCCGAAGTTCAGTCGCAAGTCGGATTACCCATCCTCACCAAGCAAACGATAGACGCGACTTATATAAATACACACGCCATAACGCCGCTTGACAGAACAAATAGGCAAACCGTTTCCTCGATGATTTTATTCAATAACACTCCATCCCAGATGCGAAATATTCCTTGAATTATGTGCAGAAAGCTAAAATTCTGAACAAACGCTATACATGAGTCATTTTCCGTTTCTCCGAGCGTTTCCGTTATAAAAACTTTTTTGTGGTAATTGCAAACACGGTATGCATACGCTATACATTTGTAGCATGGTCTTACATTCCTAATAAAAGCGCGTTTATAAAAATAATTGCATAAATATGTCTTTTAGCAGTTATTCTCAAAAACAAGATGGCGTCGTTTTAAAAAAAAATCCAAAAAGTAGTCCGCCAAGCTTTATCAAGTCACTGACCTGATAAAGCAAAATTTATCATATAATACCCCTTGATTTTGCATGAAGGTAGTATAAATATATATACATGCAGTCTCCGTACAACGAAACAAACGATGCTCTATTTGATAATGACTTGTCCACTGAGCCATGACGTTATTTTGGAATGAAACGGGACGAACCGGCTTTTTTTAAATGCACAAGTCTCTCATAATTCAATTAATGAATGGTCATGTATATTTTATCCGTGCTTCCCTTTTACATTGTAAACTTTTTTCATGAATGAGACTGAAATAAAATAAAATATATACATACACCTATTATTCTAATTTATTGATTTACATATCGATTATCAATATGACGTTATAAGTCCATTACACTTAATTATCATCTTATTTTAAGAGTTACAATGCTTTTAAGTAAGTCACCGAATGCACTTTCTCTAGACATGACGGAAAGAATTATTTGAAAACATTTTGACGTGGTCGTGCATGGCGTGTATATTTGACAAATTATGTATATCACTTACTTGGCATCTTTAGAGACAGTTTGGTAATATTTTACTGAAAAATAACTTAGCCGTGTATTTTCTTCTTTTTTTTCAACAAGAGCTTTTTATTTATAAACCTCTGACTTCTCATGGTGAATGGCTTATAATTTCGGTTGCCATTACAACATCCATAAAATATGGTAGAATTTGAGTTTTGTTTGGATAACTGAATTACACTTACTAGTTTCTGCTTGAACACAAGAAAAAGAATGTTTTCCCAGTATTATATACTATTTTCTATGCAATACTTATAACATGTCTCTGATAGTTTTTTGTGATGGAATATGTGAATATTATAATATGTGAATGAGTGTAAACTATACAACAAACATGTATAATGAAGTAGAAAAATATCAAACTGAAATTGCTCTCAAACGAAGAAAACCAGTAACTACTGACTGAATGGCTTAAGAGAATGACCTTTTTATATGACGTACTTCTTCATATGCGTCGTTTTATGGGACGTACAACGCTAATTTTGGCATATAGCACCCCTATGTTAGCAATGTTTGCCAAATTATATATGTTTATTAGTAACTTGCTATACTATTTTCGCGTAAAACAGGTGAAAAAGTCAATAGAATGGTTCTGAGAGACAGAAAGTGAACTTGAAAGTGAATAAACTAGAGAATTACTGGCCAAAACAACATTACCACGGGAAGCCTGAATAATACTCGTACTGAATATATTGCTTCTTTTAACACGTCGAACTTCAATGAAAATAAATAGTTTTTCTTACCTCACCAGGCAGGATGTTGACAGAATCAACGGGAAATGCCGGTAATGGAACGTACAATATACCGTGTATTTAGCGTACCCGCTGTATATGTGACGTGTTCCTTATTTGGACACGGTGTAAGTGGACAAAATAATGTATAGGCAGCTAGGCTGCTAGGCTTCTCGGTAGTAAAATTGCTAGGATCTAATAATGGAAGTATGACTTGACGTGAACGTTTATGCAGCATTAAAATCGGATATGATGACTTATTTAAGGACATGTTGATATGTGCAAGACTGTGCGAAAAACAACCGTACAGTCTGATATTAATGCATGCATTTGCTAATACATCTCTCTAACGCAGCAATGACTTCAATAAGTGGACAAGATAATGTATAGGCTGCTAGGCTGCTAACTTCGCGCACATGATAATTGTAAATTATCATAGTACTGTTAAGTCTGTAGATAACAGGTTTAACTTAGTCAGCGAACAGTATTGATCTAGTGTGCTGGACAAATGATTTCTCTGTACACTTCTATTACATGCAGTATATACTTAAGGTTTGTCCCCAAATGACGACTATGGTTGCCCGAAGCATATAAATGTTCAAGAACAAGAAATATGAATAATTCCAGAGACAGGCAAATGAACAAGAAATTACCGTAAAGTGGAAATGAATTGGAAATGGAAATGACTGCTTTAAGTGATAACGTAATTCGCTAGAACCTGGCAACTATTAAAGAAAAAACATTTACCGAAGAATATAAGATTCTTTCACTGGTTGTAGGTGCAGATGGGAATTTCCGGCCTCGAGGGTAACTGTTTAGGCGGTAACGAGGCTCCTGCCGAGTTACCGCGTAAAACCCGAGAGCCGGATATTCCCATCTGCACCTACAACTAGTGACAGAATCTTTTTCTTGCATATTATTTTCAAGAAATAATAATAAAATTAAAATCATTCGAACGGCTTTCTTTTTAGAGCTACATGTATTTCTTATAGCAGCGTATTTAAACAAAGCGCGGGAAACCAACGTCCGTAAACAGGAAAGACGTCATGACGTTTCAAAGACAAATAACAATGTTTAGTTCCGGTTTTGTTTTATCAGATGCAGCGTAACATTATGATTTTTTGATAAAATAACGTTTTTTGAGTCGAGATATATACTATCAGGAAAGCGGTTGGTTCTCAAGTTATCAATGGAAAAGTGTTTTCCATGTTCAGGCCCCTGTGACCTTTGCTCAAGTGACCCCAGAAACAATAAGGTTGATATACTCTGTAAGTCCTATCACCCTTGAAGGTTTTTGGTCAAATGGTTCTCAAGTTATTGATCGGACACCTGTTTCCATGTTCTGGTCCCTGTGACCTTGACCTTTGATAGAGAGACCCAAAAATCAATACGAACAATCTACTGCACATGTCCAATCATCTAATGAAATTTCAACATTCTTGGTCAAGTGGTTCTCATGTTATTGATCAGAAGCGGTTTTCCATGTCCAGGCCCCTGTGACCTTGACCTTTAATCTAGTAACCCCAAAAACAATAGAGGTCATTCACTCTGTAAGCCCTATCACTCTATGAAGTTTGAAGGTTCTAGGTTAAATTGTTCTCCAGTTATTGATCAAAAATAAAGTGTGACGAACGGATGGCCCCTGTGATCTTGACCTTTGATGAAATGACCCCAAAAATAATAGGGGTTACTTACTCTGTGTGTCCTATCACCCTATGAAGTTTGAAGATTCTAGGTTAAATGTTTCTCAAGTTACTGATCGGAAATGTTTCGACTACCGCCGATCAAATTTAATTGGTACTTTCAATTTCGAAACAAGATGGTGGCACGGCAAATGTAAATTTTCGATGTCAAAAAATTGAAGCAACATTTCGTGGATAATAATGGATTGTAAATCATTTTAACCTTGCAGAATTGAAGCAAAGGTATTTTTTTCATCTAGGTACAAAGTACCAACTTTATAATGTTTGAGAAATCGAATTTATGCTACACTTCTTTCATAGTATCCGTTTAGACGTCGAAAAAGGCTTTGATAGTAAAAATGTAAAATGTCAGAATATTAAATGTTGAACGTCAAATGACACCTTTTTCACGTCTAATTATTTGGACTAGCTGACCCCTGTGACATTGACCTTTAAAAGAGTGACCTCAAAATCAATAGGGGTCATTTACTCTACATGTCCAATCATCCTATGAAGTTTCAACATCTGGGTCAAGTGATTCTCAAGATATTGATCGGAAATGGTTTTCCATGTTCAGGCCCCTGCGCCCTTTGACCATAGATGGAGTGACCCCAAAAATATAGGAGTCGTCTACTCCATAAACCCTGTGCCGGACGGACGGACGGATGGATTGACTGACAGACGGACGGACAGGGCAAAAACAATATGTCTCCCCAAGTGTGGAAAGACATAAATATAATGATTGTATCTTCTGATTCACACTGTATATAGAGACGATTATAAAAGTTAATGAACGGTCAATAGTTTTTTGTTTTTTTTTTCGTTTGAAGCAGCTGAGCTCTATTACCTCCTCAACCTCAAAACATAATTATTGCATTTGCATGTAAGTAGGAGGTTATTATCATTCTCATACGTGTACGTTTTGGGAAAAGACAAAGAACTTGTGATATTTTCAATCTAAAATATTATTAACATTTGACATTTTTTAACTTTCATATAGCACATCTCCAGTAATGCTTGTTCCAGTAGTGTTCTGGAAATAGTATGAAGTTTATTCAAAGTGGACGATGTTATTATTTGCAATATAATGTGTTTATATTGACCACGCTTTTTCACTTAGATGAAATGCTTTGGAAGTTTCTTAGTTCTTTATATCGTTAATAAGTACATTTTGACCGTACTGTAATCGTCCGTGTACTTTTAGTAATTACTAAATACTTCATGTAATGCTTAAAGTTACATAAGGCTTTAAATTGTATAATAAAATCAGATGGATTAGCTGTCAAAATAGACTTTATGTAAAATATATGGTTAACAGAGTAATTCTTTAAACACTGCACAAGAACTTATATAGTCAATCAGATCCATAAAGAGAGATAATCATTAACAATGGATTCAATAAAACTTTTTACTATGTAGATCAATATTCAAATAGAGCAAACAATTACACAAAATAAGAAATAATTACAACTTAACATCTTTTATGTTCATAACAAAAATACTACTGTGATAATATGTGAAGTGTACTCTCTGGATATGTTGTGTCAGTACAAATATCTTGAACAAATGCTTGTTGCCATGTAATGGTTGCATTTACTTTTGTATTTCCATAGCTTTATCACTGTGAAATTCTGATAGTCTGGACATGTTTTACTTTGTCACTTTACCATTTTAAAACCCCGTTAGAATATCTATATTTCAGTCATGCGTGTCTAGAATGCTGAGGACTATATGTCGTCTTTTTTAAATTCATAAAGTAACAGAACTTGTCTGCAAACATACGTCTGCAAACTTGATTTCATCCTTTCTTTTATCTCCTAAGTTGAAGTCAATGTCACCTGATGAAAAGTTTATCAAATGACAATAATATCTGTCAGGAGTTTTTCAGTGCTATAGATTACAGTGGGTCGCTTACGTTTTGTTCTTCAAAGAGTAAATGCAATCTATAGATGAATGAACGGTATATTCATTTAACACTTTCCATTATCTCTGAAGCTTCCTTCACATAAGCTCATAGCTGAAGATCTGGTTATCATTAAGACATGATCTGTTGGGATTTCTATAAGGTAGGTCTGCATGTTTGATTAACCGAAAGTGACAGCGACACGTCATTTAATAAGAAAACCTTGAGGAATAAGGCCTGGAAGCCGATATCTGTTGCCGGGAATTATATCCCGTAAGGCCAGAGTTTTTTTATCTTTCGTTTTACGGGAGATTTTTTGAAAAATGAGCAGGGGGAGGAGGGAATAAAAATAAAAATAAAAAGCTTGAAAGTGAGCATCTCGGAAAAAAATAAAAATAAAATAGAATTTTTTAAGATTTTTTTTATTTTGATGAACTTTCGTTTCAAGTTTTGTGTACTTGTGTTTGTGTCCAGTATTTGATATTGTGATGTATTGTTATGTTTTAAGACTATAAAAGCCATTTATACAGGATGAACATTGAATAAAATTTTCATGCATGCTTGTGAATAAACTGCTTCAGGCACTGTAACTCACACAGGCAAGTCTTTAAAATTCAGAAAGCTTGTTTTACTTAATTTAAGTGGAATACAAAAATTATTTTATCTGTTACAACAGCCACAGTAAATTTCAGTGACAGCAAGTAGAGACTAAACACGTCTGGTATAAAGTGGCTTAGTAGTGTAGTAGTTTTGGTGGTTTGGTTTGCTTGCATCTTCTGCTGTGTAACCTCTGCTTTTTAATATACATAATATTTACTTATTGTATCTTTCACCAATATCATCTTTAACGAGCTAACTTTACAGTTTATGCCAGCTCATAATATACTGGATTTTATCAGCAAAATAAAGTATTTAATAACTTTGAATAACAGTCACAGTGCAGAGGGCAAGATTTTTTTTTCAGTGATGAAAAACGAAAGATAATCTAGCAAAAAGTAATCTGAAAATTTACCTCATTTAACTCTGTAATTTGCACCTTTTTATAATACACTTAGATCAAGTACTGAAGTTGCTTCTGTAATTTGCACCTTTTTATACTACACTAAGTTCAAGTACTGAAGTTGCATCACTTTTTATCAAAATATTGTCTCCAATAAAAAGTATTCTTTATTATTCTTTATACACTTATGAATTCTATTGAAGTTACAAAAGAAATGGACCATCTGTCTGAGATTTTGCCAACACTACCAGCTGCTTTATGCCAGACAGTCCCAAGCCTGTGTAAAGTGTGAGGGGTCACCATTGAAATAAAAATGTAAAAAAAATCTGCTGTTACAAACATTTATTTGTTTTGCAAACAACTAAGGTTTTGAATAAAATTTAATGTCAAAGCACCTTTGATATTGTATTGCCTTTCTATGGCAAACTTGTAAGTTGAATCTATTGAAAACAAAATGTGAGTAAGACAATCTTTAGACAATTTAATACTTTTAATACTGTCACTTTTATGAAAGGAGTATTATGTACAATAGTATTATTTCCCGAAAAATATATATTTTGAAGTGTCTAAAAATATTTGGACATAATCATCGTCCATCCACCCGTGTAGAAAGAGAGAAACAAGAGCTGTCTCCATAGGATGACAGTTGCCCCCGATAGCACTTTGAATGAATAGTTATGGCCGATGTTAGAGTTTAGGACCTTTGACCTACGGAGCTGGGTCTTGCGCACGACATGTCGTCTTACTGTGTCACACATTCATGCGTAGTTATTTTAAAATCCATGCATGAATGACAATGATATGGACCAGACACGCCCATCAATGCACTATCATGAAAAATGGCCTTTAATGTCTAAGTGTGACCTTGACCTTTGAGCTACGGACCTGGGTCTTGCGTGCGACATGTCGTCTTACTGTGGTACACATTCATGCCAAGTTATTTGAAAATCCATCCATCGATGACAAAGATATGGACCGGACACGCCCATCAATGCACTATCCTTTAACGTCTAAGTGTGACCTTGACCTTTGAGCTACGGACCTGGGTCTTGCGCGCGACACGTCGTCTTACTGTGGTACACATTCTTGCCAAGTTATTTGAAAATCCATCCATCGATGACAAAGATATGGACCGGACACGCCCATCAATGCACTATCCTTTAATGTCTAAGTGTGACCTTGACCTTTGAGCTACGGACCTGGGTCTTGCGCGCGACACGTCGTCTTACTGTGGTACACATTCCTGCCAAGTTATTTGAAAATCCATCCATCGATGACAAAGATATGGACCGGACACGAATATTGCGGACAGACTGACAGACCGACAGACGGACAGACGGACAGACGGTTCAAAAACTATATGCCTTCCTTCGGGGGCATAAAAAAACGTTAAAGATTATCGGTAATTATTCAGCGATAAACTAAGTAATGTTGACCTTGTTTTCATGATCAATTTACACCCCCTCTAAGAGCTAAAAGAAGTGTGTCAGTATCTTGACAACTGAAGCGGAGATCAAAGCGGTATTTTTGCTCGAGATTGTCATGGCATTACGTCATGTTTTCGCGCCATGTGACATATCACTGTATGATCGTACCGCATCGGTTCTTAAAATTGCTGAGAAATAGAAATCAATAAAAAATTTCTTCTTTAATTTGTTATCAAAAGCGAATGTGCTATATCCCGTATAAAAGGTAAATGTCTCAAACGATAGTTACTATAGTGGATATCCTACCTCTGTGACCTATTTGCCCTCAAGGAATTTACATTATTGTTTGACAAAAAAAACTTTTAAATTGTTGGTCAAAAAATACATGTACAAAGATTCATTTAAAACTCATTAAAAACCGCAGTGACATCACATTGCTTTATTTTAAAATCGCATTTCTACTTACGTTCACGAGGTCACGTAACCTATTCTGCCGCACTAGCCAAAAATCGTCTTACTCCATTATTGTAATCGCAGCCGCTTTTTCATTATTTAAGATTTTTTTATTCTGTTTTTTTGTACTTTCTGGTCAAAAGTCTGAATTTTAAGCCCATAGTATTCATCATTTATTTACTTTTAAAAAGAAATAAGTAACTAAGATCGCGCTGTTTGAATTTTTACAAATGAATATATGAACATTCGACCGTTTTTATAGAATTTTGCCTACATTTTTGTCGATATCTTATTAAAATCATTATAGAATTCAAAAAGTATTATTTCTCAAGGGGTGTTCACACCCTATTACCTGATGTCCACCACGCCGAGGGATGCGGCTGCCACAGAGGTAGGAAATCAATAACGTTGAGTAGTGGTGTTAGTTTTTTGAGCTGTATTTTTTCATTTCGACTTTCCATGAAAATATTCTGGTGCAGGCATACGTGTAAATGCCTTAACATATTATATAATTAATCCTGGTCGCCAACTTTGCGAAATAAAGAAGTATTCAGCTGTTTAAATTGGACTTTTGTTAAAATTGATGCGAAAATCATATTCAACGGCCCAATTCAAAGTGTTTACAAAACAATTTGATCGGATTTACTTCACACGTCAAACGATCAATCATCTGGGGATAATCTTGGCAAGTTTCAAGTCTGTCCGTACGTCTACACCGACGTCCTGACCCTTTAAAGTGACCCAGGTATAGTCACGTATGATAAACTTTACCGCAGAGGGCATTTTTAAATGATGCCCATCCCACCGAGGAGTCAAAATATAGGATATCGTTTACGACAGAGGGAAATTTTGTGTAAAAACGTCTATTTTGGCTGTTTGTTTTTCTTTTGAGACCTGGGAGCTCATGGAATTATTTGCAGTATGCATAGTTTATACTTGTGTTTAATAATGGGCGGTTTTCAATGGCGAACACCGCTGTAACACGGTGTTAATCAGTCTAGATTGAAGTTCTATCTCTGACGTTGTTTTTTGCTACTATAAGTCTTCGTTTTGTAAACTCAATTTTGTTTCAATGTCTTTTATCATGAAATATACAGAAATAATGATATCGTAAGTCCTGCTGGTATCGGTACTTGCGTTCTTGCTGGATTCAGTGTTGAATTTACAGTTTATATTAAATGATAAATCGTTTTGCAATCAGTCTAGATTGTATTTATATATATATATCTCCCACATTGCATATAATCCGATACCGTACATGTATAGAGTTGTTTTGCCACTGAAAGTCTTCGTTTTGTAAAATCATTTTTGTTTCTTTTTTATCATACTATACAGATATTTGCTGCCAGCAATGAAATCCTTAGTCCTGGTACTTGCGTTCTTGCTGGATTCAGTGTTGAATATAGGTTAATATCAAATATCAAATTGTTTTGCATTATCAAGCTTTCATACTAAGAGGCTGCTGATAGTATAACATATAGTTCTACATAAAAGATCAGTTAGGCTAAAAAATTTAAATATATTTGTTGTCAGTGGCATAAGTCAAGTGATCGGTTCTGAATAAAGCTGTTATTCATTAATCGTTTACAGAAATGTTCTAAACAATTTATTTTGTATTCAGTTTCAGAACCAAAGATGAAGGCATACATGTGTTATTACTGTAAAAATGATTTTGAAGTTAACACTGGAGTGATTGACCATTTAGTTAATTTTCATGTCAAGAGAGATCTATCAAAATGCAATGGAAATAACTAAACCACCTGTTATTACCGAGTTACTATCTGAAATGAAGATTTCATTCTGATCGATCTCTCTTGACAACTTTAAAGATGTATTCAATTTTGATATTTTGCCCTGTACCTTCGATAACTGCCCACACGCTGGTCACTAGAAATGAATATTTCACCTTCATTTGGAATCACGTCGGTATATGTTTTCTGTCCTATATGCAGCATTCCAAATGTTTTCATCTTATTCCAGTTCCATGTAACTAAATGGTCAATCACTCTAGCTTAAGCTGCAAATCAGTGTCTTGGCATTTTTTAAAAAACAATTCTCGTATATTTCAAATATATATGCTTAAATATACTACTCGACAAACTGTGTTAAACTATATGATCTGATGTGTATTTAAATGAAAGCTGTATATAATAAATGCAAAACGATTTAATATCTAATATTTATAGGTTATTAGCTTTGTATCGGGAAATATGCACAAGTTATTCAGTGGAAATATTGCGCGACTTTATGAGCGCAGTATTCTTCCGCTATAGAACGAGAGCATATTTCCCGATGCAAAGCTAATAACATTTTTATTACATACGCATCTACACGTATAAATATAATGTAAATATCATAAATTTGTTCAATAGCCTGAATAGGATTGACAATACTGAACTAAATAGAAAAAAATAGTGCAACAACACAAACTGAATTACGTCACGCACCCGATATGAAATTCAGGCGTCAGTGTATGGAAAAATATTGACGTTTCCGGTACCAGTGTAACTTAACGGGGAATAGAAACGAGTATGTAATAATAACCGTAACTTCAACACTGAATCCTGCAAGAACGCAAGTACCAGGACTAAAGATATCATTATTTCTGTATAATCATCATAAAAGAAATTGAAACAAAAATGAATTTACAAAATGAACATTTACAGCAGCAGAACCAATCTATACATGTAGCAGATAGTATGCAATGTCGGATCTAGAAATACAATCTAGACTGATTAACACTGAGTTACAGCGGTGTTCGCCATTGAAAATCGCCCATTATTAAACATAAGTATAAACAATGCATACTGCAAATGATTCCATGACCTCCCAAGTCTTAAAAGAAAAACAAACAGCCAAAATAGACGCTTTTACACAAAATTTCCCTCTGCCGTAAACGGTATCCTATATTTTGACTCCTCGGTGGGATGGGCATCATTTAAAAATGCCCTCTGCGGTAAAGTTTATCATGTGTGACTATACCCGGGTCCGTTTGGAGGGTCAGAACGTCGGTGTAGACGTACGGGCAGACTTGAAACTTGCCAGGATTATCCCCAGATGATTGATCGTTTGACGTGTGAGGTAAATCCGATCAAATTATTTTGTAAACACTTCAAATTGGGCCGTTGAATATGATTTTCGCATCAATATTAATAAACGTCCAATTTAAACAGCTGAATTATTCTTTATTTCGCAAAGTTGGCGACCAGGATTAATTATATAATATGTTAAGGCATTTACACGTATGCTTGCACCAGAATATTTTCATGGAAAGTCGAAATGAAAAAATACAGCTCAAAAGACTAACACCACTACTCATCGTTATTGATTTCTGACCTCTGTGGCAGCCGCATCCCTCGGCGTGGTGGGCATCAGGTAATAGGGTGTGGTGTTGAAAACTTGAAGCGAAAATATTAAAAAATGAATGCATCTCGCACGGTTTTTGTGTACGTGTCGATGTAAATTAGATGTTACGATAGGTCACTCGTGCATGTGGAATGGAAAATTACCGGCATGACGTTTTGATATCTTTACGATTCGCGGGTAAATTCCAGTCAATCCAGGTAGCGACTGAACCATCTCAAAGTTTGTTGACGTTTTGTAGATGTAATTTCTGAATTTTGGTAAAGTAAGGACGTAAAAAAAAACACTCGCCCGATCGGTCGAGTACACAGCGAGGTCCACTCGTCCTACTCAGACTTAACTCGCCAATGCGAGCAGGTGAGTGGAATTTTACACCCTGTTAATGCCGATAGATGTACGGCAAAACACGATATTTTGCACGTGTTAAACTCCTGTGAAATTACGTCCAGGTGAAAATACACTAATTTTATTTTCTTTGGGGCTGTAAACAACCGACCGGCGGAAAAAATAAAATAAAACTCGGGAAAATGAATTTTAATTTTATTCCACTTTTGCAATATTTAGGACCGGCGCTCCCGTAAAACGAAAAATAAAAAAACTCTGGCCTAAAATAAGTGTTAAAAGAGTCAGCGCTACTGTCTCAGTCTTAAGTATAATTTTAGTAAAAGACTAGGTTTGATCTAGAAACTCTTATCGAAATTCGACAAATGGTCACGTTGGTGAAAACAAGAAAAACATAATTAAAATCTAAATTGTGGAGCTTTTTCTAATAGCGAAAATTCCATTAAAAGGGCAATTTTCCTAAGAAGACCATTGTGAAAATTGAAATTGTGTCTCAATCTGTCAAAGAACAAGCACACAACCATATGGGTATGTCGGAAACAATGACATTTTGAATAAACAACGTTAATTGAATTTTTACGTTTTGGAAAATATATTTGCTTCAAACGTGCGCCTAAATATTTTAATCAAGGTTTTGATAGCTGTACGAGCAGTGTGGGTAGCTTGCTTTTTTGCTTTTGTTTCCCTTCAGAAACTGGGTAAAAAGACGCAGTTCATTTATACTGGTTAGGAGGAATCATCATATTTTTTTTTTCATATTTATAATATTCAAACCTAAATCAGTACCTTTCAGAACGATAATTGTATTGCCTTCCTGTCATCTTTGGGTAATGACCCATAATTTCTGGAATCTCAATCTTTACCTAATTAAGCATAAACTTAAAAAAAGTATACGTTAAGACTATCTTTCAACATTTCAGCACATTTATCATTTATACATTTTTATTTTCAGGTCGGAAAATTAATCATTGATGTATGTACAAAAGCGACAATATGAGTTAACAATCGAAGACACAGGACATTTGACCCAACCTTATACTCGTTTCCTAAACCTTTTAAATGACTAATTATTTTTATGTATACTTGTATCATATTTAAATACAACAGGAAGGTTACGAAACAACATCAGTGACGATTCCCGCCAAGACACATTGTTTGTAGTTTACGTTCACGGAAATTTACTGAATGTTTTTATCCAAAAGAGGAGAATGTTACCTTGCTTAAAATGCATTCCAAGAAATCATAAGAAGAGTATATATCAACATTTGTGCAAAAATAATTCTTACAAATATTGTTTCAACGTACAGAAAGCGTTTTCAATCTTCTTCGATTTTCAACATGTTATTACAGTTTCTACGCTTTGACATTATGGCTGAAATTCACAATGATGTAAGATAAAGCCATGGACAACATATCAAGCATTTTCCCATTTCTGTAATATAATCATGGAAATTCCCGTCATGTATCCTGCTTCTCAGAATATTTTCATTGATTATCCAATAATTTGAAATTGTTAAGAAAACTCAAGCAAAGCAAAGGAAACAATTAGTCGTTTTTTTTAATTGCTTTTTTTCAAGTTTAAAAACGATACTTAACTCTCCTTTTAGTTAAGAATTCGTCATTATATGGTTGTGCTGCTTTAAACATAATAACTAATGCTCTGTATATTTTGTTATAATCGGCACTAAGAATTATGAAAAGGGAATTATGTTCATATTAGTGTAAGGCGGTTTACGTCCTACACCTCTTTTGTTGCGTGAAAATGCTACATGTTTCAAAACGATATTACGACAAAAGTGTTTTGTGGAATGTTTTTGGTAGTTTCAAATGTTAGTTTTAAAAAAGCAATAGTACACTGAACTCTTTTCATTTTGTTCTATGGTGTACTAATAAACAACCGTACCGGTACCAGGATAATAAGAAAAGAGTAAATGACCCACAGTGCTTTACGTGATTTGTATGAAATATGTCTTCTAATTATTCTCTTATAATTTGGACGTAGAACAGACAGAGTCTGACATATTTATACTTTGGAAAAATGATGAGCAGTCATACAGGATAGCTCTTTAAATCATAAATTTGTGGCAAATATGTTTCTGTAATGTGATGAATGATTAGCAGTTTTTGTCTGAAATATTCTTGGCACTTGTCTATTCATGAGCATACTTTCGTTTAAACGTTTTACAATCGCTTTATAAAATAGTGTACAGATCACTTAATGAGCGGGCATATGCCTTTTAACTATCTGTATTGACATTTTCTTGAGACTTTTGTTGTCGATTGTCTTTAAAGGCATCGTCATGAATTATTTGTGAATAGTTTCTTTCCGTTGCTCTTTTCCATGATATATTACACGTTATTATTAACAGACATCAACACACAAAATAGTTAGCCCACATGTGGCAGTAGATTTGTGTCTGTGTTCGATTTTTATATTATGTTCAATAATCGGACATCTGCGTTTAGTTGTTTATATTTCTATTCGATTATCGCATACAAATAATAATTGTTATGTTACGTTTGTTCGATGATCAAAACAAAATGTATTTGATTATCGAACATACTTTGTTTTTAACTATAACCAAAGATGTCTTAGACTATTGAACGCATATATACAGTAATGTATCAAATATTTCTTGCATACCAGACGGGGATTTCCGGTATTTTACCGGTGCTGGAAAAATCCATCTTACACCCCGGGGTGTAAGATGACTCTCGTGCTTTATTAAGGAGGTAGGTTACCTTGTTACAAGGGTAAATTCAAATTAGTTGAACCGAAGCAATTTTTTGTATTTCGTTTAATATGAAGCTTTAAGAGCTACAATCTCAATTTCGTTTGTCTCTGTCCCTTCAAGTTCAACTTTTATCCAGGTTTGAAGAACATGACCCTCCAAAGGTATTTCATATTGAAAAAAGAAGGAAAATACGGATATTTAACACTTTTCAGTGTATTTTAGTTTCATTGATATCCGTAGAAGTCTGCGTGTTGATAATTTTACTAGTATGCACGTTAGCTTTTTAATATAAGCTTTAAATGTATATGTCGCGGGGTTCGTGTTTCCAAGGTAACGCATTTTCTCTCATTTTTAAACAACTGAAACTGAAAAATAGGTATTACAAATCAAACTGCTAGTTTTTTTATTTGAAAATGGCCGTAACAAGTAACCCTTCACCCAACTATATTCCAAATAACATTGGTTACCATCATCCATTTTCTTACATTCCGCATAAGATTTCAATATAACTACATAAAAGAAGCAACATATTGATTATTATTCAGAGCAAAAGACTCATAAAAAATATTTCAGCAAATAATGGTTATTTGAAAATAGTTCAAATAAAGAAAATGCACAGAATTACGTACTTTCAAAATAAAAGCTATTAATTTTGCGCGGTAACTGGCACGTAACGTCATGACGTCATTTTAAGGCAACATTGTTTTGAAGCGTTTCTGTGGCAATTTATTCATTATTTCTGCATTATTAAACCATAAAGCATCAGATCAGAGACAGGTTTATGATTTGTTTTGAGAAGAATGGATATACAAACACATTTAGTTTGTCGTAAACGTCGTCGTAAATCGTCACGATAGCTTCCGGTTGGACATGCGCACATACAAATATTTTTGTCGTAAATTCTTATAAAAAATATTGAATAAAATTATCTTTCTTGTTAATGTAGCTTTAAAACATAATATGAAATAAGGCAAAGCCTCAAAGCGAGCTCAAAGAAATCGGATTTAGCTAAAAATATTATGCATCATTTTCTTGTCACAAAGAAACTATTCCCTACTCACAAGAATTCAGGAGAACCCATTCACTTGAAAAAGTCTACAATTAGTGTCACCATACCTGTAACAGTGAATATCATACGTTGCAAAAATTATGGGAAGCCGGTGTCGCGGTGACGTCATTACCGCGTTCCCGTTTCTTTCTGCTTAATAATGACATTTTATCCATTTTCTGGCCGATGCTTGCTCTTTTAAATGAAAATAATATTTTTTTCAAACAACTGGAAAGCATTCTTTCATTATTGTTGAGTGGTGAATATTTTTTAGCAATTGAATGAAGTTCTGTATTCACTCCGGAAAGAAGTACTTCCTGTGAGCACCTATCCGCTAGGGTGCGCTTTTTAAAAACTTCCGACGAAACTTTTCAAATCCATCACCAAGTGTGCAAGTATACTTGCGTTACCGTAAAGCTCGATTCTCGAGCAGGCCCTTCGGGCCTGCTCTTCGAGCTCGCTATTATTTCAAACGTAAGTTATATTTTCATGTTATTTGCATTTATTGAAACAAATTTCACAGCTTAGAAAACTTACAGCAGTACCCATCGTCTGGCATTTTTCATGGAAAAATCGTTCAGCATGCTGCTATTATTCTCATGGATATTGTTGAAATGAAAATAAAAAGCCGAAGCTGTGTTTCTTAAATAGACCAGAGTCAACGCTTTCGAATTTTACATTTAGATACATAGGTCACGGGCTTCGTTTCCATGGTAACATCAATTAAATTTAAAAAAACCACAATTTTCTACTGAAATTTGAACAATTTTAGATCTTAGTTTTAGTAGATAAGTAACAAATTATCAGCGGAACCTGAAAAATAGGTATTACAAATCAAACTGCTAGATTGTTTATTTGAAAATGGCCGTTACAAGACACCTTTCACCCAACTATATTCCAAATAACGTTGGTTACCATCATCCATTTTCTTACATTCCGCATAACGTTTCAATATAACTACATAAAAGAAGCAAAATATTGATTATTATTCAGAGTAAAAGGCTCATAACAAATAATTCAGCAAATAATGGTTATTTGGAAATAGTTAAAATAAAGAAAATGCACAGAATTACGTGCTTTCAAGATAAAAGCTATTAATTTTGCGCGGTAACTGACACGTTACGTCATGACGTCAATGACGTCATTTTAAGACAACATTGTTTTGAAGCGTTTCTGCGGCAATTTATTCATTATTTCTGCATTATTTAAGAAATAATAAATCTGTTCTTATATTTTATCAGTTAATAAAATATGGGCAGGAGTTTGAATGCGTAATAATTAAATCACGAGTGCGTAGCACGAGTGATTTAATTATTCGCATCCAAACGACTGCCCATGTTTTATTAATTGATAAAATTATTGGAACATATTTATTATTTCGATTCTAACAACGCAAATAATTCGTATTTTACAGTACTACATTTTCAGCGTAATACGTCATTTGGGTCATATGCTGTTACAATTTACCCCCTATGTTTAGAAAGTGTTGTACAGCCGATGGAACGTATAGATATTTTTTCTTTTTTTATCAGAATTTTGAGAAGTATTATAAATAAGTAATCTAACAGCTCGCAAACTAAGTATGAATAGAATCATCAAATTAGGCGATCTGACCCTGTGTTACGAGTGACGAACTTAACATTTATATGACGTCATACTTTATGTCATACATTTATGACGTCACAGCTGAATCATAATTGAGCTAATTGAATTCGTTCGTAGAGATCAAAACGTGTTTTGCGGTCCTACACATAAGTCAGTATGACTTTTTATCATATTTTTTTTTTTTTTTTTTTTTTGAAATGCTGTTTTTTCAACCGTTTGGCCCTGAAATAATTCGTATGTATTGGAACTGAAGTAGAATCTCAAATGTCACAATCATAGGGGGTGAAATGTAACAGCCAGCCATATTTTATCGTAGATTCATGTATAGGCGATTTCGCTATATGTTTATATAGCAATTGCTGTGGATCGTGTTAGAATAAACCATAAAGCATCAGATCGAAGACAGGTTCATGATTTGTTTTCAGAAGAATGAATATACAAACACATTTAGTTTGTCGTAAACGTCGTCGTAAATCGTCACGTTAGCTTCCGGTTAGACATGCGCACATACAAATATGAAGGTAACCTACCTCCTTAAATGACGCATTACGAACTACATATATGTAGAGGATTTATGCAGTAATTTATATTTTATTTAAAAAACGGAATAAAAATTCATTACCTTGACAGTTCCTATTGGTTCCTGATAGTATGACTCTCGATTCAAATCACGTTATTTTATCAAAAACCCATAACGTTACGGTGCAGCTGATAAAACAAAACCGGAATTAAACATTGTTTAAGAAATAATATCAGGCCCGTAGCCAGAGGTAAAAAAATAGGGAGGCATTTGGTAGGGGGCCGGGGGCGTGCTCCCCTTGATTTTCTTTTCGATGGTGCCATTTCGTGCGTTTTTCTGGTGGAATGCGCCCCAAATTTTTTTGCCGAATTTCGTCCTGAAATTTATACTGTATAAAATTCAAGATATATGCAATTGAGCTCCGGTTTTACTTTGTCGCCATATTGTTCGTGTTTTTTGCTATTGTGTCACAAACATGGCCCCTGACGTCACTTTTCGTGCAACGCCCAGTTCCGGGTGCTTTCGGTATTTTTCCTTTCCCGCGCTCTGAATGTCATATCAATGAAAAATACAAAATATTTATCATTTTGCATTCAGAAAATGCTACTTAATGGTATAAAATTCAGCGAATTAAGATTTACGCCTAGGACGTCAGAGACGATATTGTGACGTCAGAACGGAAAAACTCACATCAAGTTTTGTTACAAATTTCGCCTTAAAATCCAGTTTATAAGAAATCGACTCAATAAAAAAAACGTAAAATTTTGGTATGTTGTTTCGCAGTGTATGTACGTTTAGTAGACACATAAATACTTAGGGGTCACCGACTTTAATTTTTCAATATTTGACGATATTTTACCCCTACCCCATTAAGACATGACTCGTTTAATCGTCATTTTTTTAACAAAATAATCTAAAGAATATGCTAAGCTGCATGTATTAACGGTAAATTCGGAATGAATTGATGAAATGAATTGACATGAAAGTATTGAGAGACATATGGTGAGATTTGCTAAGAAAGTGTTAAAGAAAAAAGTCGATTTTTTTAAACATGTAATAACATTCAAGTGATTACGGACCTGAAATATCTTAACGAGATATTTGATAAAGGGTGTAAATTATGTAAATGACATTTCGCATCTAAGGATATTATCGAAAAAGACTTTTGATCATTGGTTAATCAACAAGTATTATGTGTGTTGATTAATTGAAATGACTTATAATTATTTAGATTTAAGTGTTCAGATTGTGAACACGAAACTACAGTTTCTACATCTATATCCCGGGCATCCGGAGAAACAGAAACGGCTTTTACCTTTTCCGTACTTCTTAAATCTGAAAGCTGCAACTGGTGAGGGTTTTTTGAAATATTTTCGAGCATTCATTATTAAGAGCTTGTAACTGCACTTGATCAGAAGGTTCCCGCCAAGAAATAAATTATTTGCATCGGACCAGCATTTGTGCTTGATTGTCATAAAAAGACACCGTCTCAAGAATAAATTCTCTGCGTCTGACCAGCTGCAATACTTTATAGTCATTTGAAGATCTTTTTTTAAGAATAAAGTCTGTTTGCTGGACTAGCTACTCTGCCTTACTATGACCTCATTGTCTTTGTCTCTTTGTCTCTCTCGTGCGGAAGGTCGGGTCGTTTACCAAGGATATAAAAAATGATACCAGTTGCTCAGCATTATGCGTATAGAACAGACTCTTCTCTCAACTCGTAATCTCGTGGAGATTGGTGTCTAAATTGGTAGAATTTGTTTCATGATTTACAATAAATTAATCCGTTAATCCGTGTAAAAAAATAGTAATTTCATATCAGATATAGGATCTGGTATACTGTTTTCGTGCTGATAATACATGTGAAATGGAGCAACAGTCCGACATGCGTCGACGAATATTTCTGGTAAATTCAGGCAAACCCTCATATCATAAAATTACGTAAGAACGAAAATTCTAAATGTTTAAAACATGTTTAAGTACCTATTTTCACGAAATTAAATCATCAACTGACCGCATACTAGCTTTTTTACAAAGCAAAGTTAGCATTTTGCCTTAGACTGAGAAGATTCTTTAAGCTTTGAATATGCAATTTGAAAACATCAATAGGAATAACAAATGGATGATAAAAGTGGATATATTGTCCATAAGTATTGACCTGGCCCTCAATAGAGAAATAACTACTGCGTAAGTATTCTTTATAGGATTTTAAAAATATCGCATTTGCAAGTAGCTGCGGGGACAAAACGATAAGCCATCAATCTCGGAGTTGTGGGTTGAAGTCCTCAGTCTAACATCTTTTTTTTTTCAAATTTTATCTCCAAATTTTACAGGACGGAAATTTAATGCACTTATTTATTTCTTTTTTACTACTAGTATTCAAGATATTTTGTAGTAAGTGTCGAGTAAAATCTTTAAAGGTATCTAAGATAAAAAGACAAATTACTCCCGAAAATAGAAACTACAAGAGAAATCAATTAGAATTCGTGAAAATCGTCGCAAAAATATTGTAAGAATAAAAGCAAATACGGTGACACTTCATTATATTGAATTTAAAAAATGGTCTGCAGTAATTTCGTACCCGTGGTAACCTGCGTGGAAGTCAGACGGTTAACTATAAAGGTTATTTGTGTAATTTTAGATCTTTTCAGGATACAATAATGCGTAAAGGAACGAAAACGTCCGAAAATATTAGCGAAGATTGATGAGTGTCACGTCAAATATTTCCGGACAATTGTACAAGATATACACTTTGTCAAAGGTGTTTTCTTTCACTAGTACATGGGATCTGAAGTTGAGATCGAATATATCGTGAAAATTTCTTATAATAAATACATCTCGTTTTTAACACGAACGTCAGTTGTGTAAGTTGAAACACATTCTTTTTTACTCTAACGTCATATAGCCACAAACCATGTGGGGGTGAGGGTAAAGTTATGCTATATTGCAAAAAATTAAAGTCGGTGACCCCTAAGTATTTATGTGTCTACTAGACGTATACACATTGCGAAACAACATACCAAAATTATACGTTTTTTTATCGAGCCGATTTTTTATAAACTGAATTTTAAGGCAAAATTTATAGCAAAACTTGATGTAATTTTTTCCGTTCTGACGTCACAAAATCGTCACTGACGTCCTAAGCGTCAATTTCATTTCACTGAATTTTATACCATTGAGTAGTATTTTCTGTTTGCAAAATGAACATTATTTTGTATTTTTCAATTATACGACATTCAGAGCGCGGGAAAGGAAGAATGCCGAAAACACTCGGAACTCGGCGTCGCACGAAAAGTGACGTCAGGGCCCATGTTTGTGACACAATAGCAAAAAACACGAACCATATGGCGAAAAAGTAAAACCGGAACTCAATCGCATATATCCTGAATTTTGTACAGTATAAATTTCAGGACAATATTCGGCAAAAACATTTGGGGCGCATTCCACCTTAATACAGATCTACAGAAAAATAAGAGTTTTGAAATAGCCAACGTATTTGCGATTATTGTCACTCTAAAACGCTAATTTAAAGGCATATGGTCATGTTTGCTTGGTTCTTACATCTTCAGTTGAGTAAATGTATATATGTTCATGTATAAACTTTTTAGCATGGCTGACGTGAAACGAAAATTTGAAAGAAGCAACACAGTTTTTGCATATACAAATACAATACAGAAATGTAATACAAAATTAATGTACTTAGTACATAATATATTTTGTCAATCTTCTTAAAATAATATTACATCTTTGAAATTCAGCACTTGGATAAATAGTGCGTATCAGATGTCAGATCTAAAAGATCAAATGTTGTCATAAAGTTATACTTATAAGTTAATCGAAATCTAAATTGTCACACATTTATATAAAAAGAAGTATAAATGGGAAGATTCCATACTTACGAACAATCAATAAGTGTATCTGATATAAGTTCTTAACTTTTAAGTGACCATATATTTTTGAGAGAAATCTTACAACGATGTTTTGAAATGCTGTACGTGGATCTATAATCGTAACTGTTTAGAAATGGTATGTTCAAAGGCGTGTTAAGAACAAAACCGCATGATTGCAAGACTTTATTCTGTTGTAATGTCAAAATGAATCAATTTAGAAAATATATCAACATTCAGTCAGATAAACGCCACGTTTTATTTAGGTATGCATAACATAAAACTTCTTTCGCAAGAACATGAACTAACTGACAGCGACAGTGTAAGCTGGAATATAAACTATCGGGCGCATAGGTTGTGCGAAAACTATGCTATATAGCATGGCCGTAGCGACTATTGGGGCGACCGAGGCACTTGCCTCGGTCATAAAAATGACACTCTGCCAAATATTCATGTTTTTATTACTCGAACAGTACTGTTATAGTATTTTAATTTTTCCATGTATAAGGAGTCATATTCGGGTTTGTCGTATACAGCTCCTCTGTCCCAAGGAGCTATATACGAAAACGTGTGTCGAATACAGCACCCCGGGAACTATATCCGAAGGGAGCTATATGGGGTGTGACAAATATGTCTTCAATTTTCATTTTCGAATAGGTATGTTATATGACAACAGCGTAAAACACGATACGACGTTATAACTATGTGGTATTTGTGAGATATTTCAGTATCATACTTCAGTTGGTGGTCATGTGATATATTACTGAATGTATGTATTATAGAAATGTATATGCTGATGCTGCCCACATAAAGTGGGACTCATGCTTATTTGTAAATAAACTAAACTAAACTAAACTGCGCGCATTTCAGATATCTTAATGAAAGTGGTCTCATATTATAGAGATAGTATCCAAATTTTAAATTATGAAAAGCAATTGAAAAATTCTTGTTTGTTGCTTATATATAACATGCAAGACCAAAAAATCTTGAATTGATCATTTTGAGCATGTTGTTTTAATGCTTTTTAATTTCCATGTAGCCGCTCCTGCAGATAGTCCTACCTATCAAGCTATTGATAATTATTGTTGGAATACAGCACCCCGGGAACTCTCTCAATGACGGAAAATTGTGAGATACATGCATATTGTATGATATCAGAAAATGGTGTAAGTCTAATAAAATAAATTCAGAGCCACTATTTAATCTGAAATTTAGATATGATGTTATTCGAACCATATCATATATAAAAATAAGAAAAACTATTCAATATTTACCATGAAAATTAACATTACATTGAAATTACTTTTCACTAAGCTGTGACATACAGATGTATGGATGAATGCAAGATAGGATTATTATCTGAGTCATTGAGTGTTGTGGTCTCTCAAGCAAGTTTGACTGTACTTAAAATTAAAACTCTAAGTATAGCACTGAAGGCTATGTCAGCTTGACATATTAAGATATTATTTCATGATTCAGACACGCAAGTATAGAAAAGAAATTTTAATTATCTTCAAACGATTTACCAAATATAATACTAAATCAAGTTTTGCAGTCATTAAGTTACACTTGCATCGTAATCTAAACACGCTAAATGAAACAATATATATACAATACTGTGGAAAAAATGATCTTAAAATGTATGAAGCGTAGTGAATGCCGCAAAGTAAGTTTTTATGCCTTTTTAGTTGTTTGGATCTCATTACTTGGTAATATGGGCATAAGTTGAAGTGTCATTGAATTTGTGAAATAAAATAGGAATAAAAAGCACCTGATAACTCCGTTCGAATAATAGAACAGACAGCAGCCTCATACCATAAATGAAATGATTTAATGGAAGAGTAGAAAATTTAAACCTCTTTCGGTCAGCGGTGTGGAGTCAGCGGTGTGGAGTCTAATTACACGCTTATACACTTACCATTGCTACATTACATACAATGTATTGTTCAAGATTGTACGATATTACACTATGTCTACTCTCACATGTACATGTAATTACAGTGTTAAAACCAAGATGTTGTAAAAGTTGCCAATCGTTAGTTAAAAACTGATATAACTTTTGACCTAAAATTACATTAAAGCTCAATCTCGATTTTTTCAGCTAGAGCTGGGCTTAATTCTATCAAATATCGAAAGAAGCAATAAAACAGATCAGGCCAGGGTATGAGGCTAGTACTAATGTTTGCGCATATATTAGTAAACTGTATTTTTGTAGATTTGTATTTCAGAAGAAAATACAGGACCGTAGCAAGGTTGATATTTTTTGGTCTTAAACACCACATACCTCCACCTCCTCCCCTTCATAAAAACTACAAATCATTTGCGCAAATTATTTAGATTTCATCTTTTTCGGTCTCCTACTTACGAGGACATGTTTGAAGAATTATCAGACCTCAACGTTTCAGTCGTTCAGTTAAGACGTTCCACTTTTTAATGAAATTTATTAGCAAGTGCAGTGAGTGATAAAACACTTCTGTTGCATATGCATATCTGAAACTCTGGGATACGGTCAAAATAAATATTTTATATTTGCTTAATGCAGATTTTGGTACTCCTAGTCCTACAGCTTAGTAAATATTTCACAACTGTAATTCATTTAATAATTTCTACTGTAGACCTTTATTTCACTGTAAATGTTCATCTTGCTTAAATGTAGATAAATACCATACTGGTTAATACCAACAAAAGTTTTACCACTATTACAAGAAATGGATGTCAGGTTAACATGATTTGAAATCCTTTCGTGATCGTTTCATGATTCAGACACGCCAGTAAAGAAATTTTAGTAAACTTCAAAAGATTTATAAGATATAATACTGAATCAAGTTACCGGTCAAAAAATGTCTACTGTCTGTGTCAAAATAACAGTATATGTTATCAGATACATTTGCGTCATAATCTAAACGCCCCTAAATGCAAAGAAAAGTATCTAAAT
Organism: Mercenaria mercenaria; assembly: GCF_021730395.1. NCBI lineage: Eukaryota > Metazoa > Mollusca > Bivalvia > Venerida > Veneridae > Mercenaria > Mercenaria mercenaria. The sequence goes on from NW_026463495.1 coordinate 46,966, forward strand.
AACTATGAAAAAAGGTGAAATTGCTTTCAAATGTAAATAGCAAAATGCATACCCACAAGGTAAGTTTTTTTCCCTTTTAGTTGCTTGGATCTCATTACTTGGTAATATGGGAATAAATTGCAGTGTCATTGCATTTGTAAAACAAAATAAGAGAAAAAAGCTCATAATAACTGCGTTCGAATAATATAAACAGAAAGAAACCATTATACTGTAAATGTAAGGTAATTCAAAAATAGCAGGACAAAACAGTGTCTTATACCAATGAGAGAGACGTATTTAGCTACTTTTATTCCAAAGAGCGTGACAGAATAAGTTTCCAGTCAAATTTAGAATTTAAATGATCAATAGCAAAACTCTTTCGGTCAGATGTGTTGAACCTATTGATAACTTCTTGTTACACGTTTACCCTTACCATTGCTTCAAAATTATTCTCGTGAGTATTTTATACGAATAAAAATTTATATATTTATCATACTAGAAAAATTATATTCGTGTAGTACACTTTAAGTCTTACAACTTTAAATATATCCATAGTGTCTATCTAAAACAAATTATGTCAAACATTGTAGCTACTAGTTTAAACTTTGATCTTCCTTATTCATTTTCAAATAAGCCCCAGTATTGTAGTATCAGCCGAAGTGTTGCCCATAAGTATATCAAAACAATGTCTTAGTATTTTTTATTCGGCACAATAGAATAGTCAGTTTGCGAAGTTTCTTGATTGGCCGCTTAATGATTAATACCTGTAAGTGACCGCTAAGGCAAAATGTACTGTATACGTCTATCACAGTTCAACATAAATGTCCTTTATATGTGATAAAATAGGCCTGTTAAACCAATCAAATAGCTATTTCTAAACATTCACAAGGACTGCATTTTTCATTCGTGTAACATTCGGATCCCGAATTAATATTCGCATTCCCCCCATCGTCATTTCGTACTTGGGCACTTATAGCCGGAGCAATGATTTACGGAACCTCGAGATCGGGAGGTAGGGCACTAGAAAAGTTTACATAACTACGTTTTCTAGCTACTTTATGTCTAATTTCCTAAAATATAATTTTTTTTTCAAACCTAATTTATTTCAAAGTATGGTTAAGATTCAAAATAAATCGATGAATTTGTTGGTGCCAAAAGCAAAATCATTTGAAACTTAATGATTTATCATTATAGTTTATAAGTATTTAATTTTTATCAAAATATCATTGATGGAGAACGTCGCCGTTAATTTTCATTTATTTTGAAGAATATTAAGCGCGAAATTTTTGTCGAAGCAGACGATAGATAGAACATGTGGTATCGTGAGCAATTGATGAAACTCCATTTATGCTGTATTCATTAATTAATATGGAGTTGAATGTTCTTTTCAACCTAATGAAGTTTTATTTTAATTTCACGCCGCAAACTATTTGTCAAAACGCATTTTGTTCTTTCCTCTGTGGCGAGTTATACTGATATCCAGTCTTTGTAGCAACAGCCTTGTCATTGTATGAAAGAAGATTTTTTTTTATAGTAAACTAATGTCCTTTTCAGCATGAGAGCAACATTAGAAGGAACTTTAATTTTAGGGAAAATTGTTTGAACATTTTTACATTTAATTTTTCTCGTATAAGACAAATCAGCAGCTCCATCAAGAAGAATATTATAGACATACACCTCACAAAAAGTAAGTCCTGTGTTGCATTCGAGACCTCCATCGCAAGAAAGACATTACAAACGAACCATAAATCGGTATGAGTACCCGGGGTAGATCGCGGAGTGAAAGGGTAATTTTTCTCTTTAATATAAAAACAGCTCAACAAAGTGTGTTTTTCATATCATATCAAACCTTCCAAATTAATGCCTGTCGGGGCTTTGCCTTTACCATTCAAATTTACCTAACGTACATACTCGTTTGCCTCGGTAAAATTTAGTCTCTCGCTACGGTCATGTATAGTGTAATTATTCGTGATATTAAGAAAATGGCGGAAAATAGTTTAACAAATTAAAACGAAATAATAGTGCCTCAGTTCGGTTATGCCTTTTAAGATGGTGACCCAAAACATATCCTTTTTTCTCATAATTTTGGCAGAAAAACAGGGAGGCACCGGCCTCCCTGTGCCTCAGTGTAACTACGGGCCTGAATATATCTCATCCAGTGATTTGTCGTTGAATAAATCATTGCTTGGAGTTCAGATGCGAAGGAATTATATCACGAGGGCGTAGCCCGAGTGATATAATAATACGCATCTGAACGACAAGCAATGATTTATTCAAGAGCAAATCACTAAATGAGATATATTATTTCGATTCTAACACGTTATAAAGGATTTTAAAGTACATCCTTGATGACATGCATTAAATATTTGCCCGTTTTCAATCGGTTTCTTTTCCAGCGCGCCGCTATGCCGCTTGACGCCATGACGTAATAATTGTGACGTCAGAACAGTGATTTGTTGTATGATAATTCACTGCTTTCTTCCTTCTTTGTTTAATAGGAAAATGAATCGGATCGTGTTAGAATATTTGTTTTGAAACGTTATGACGTCTTTCCTGTTTACGGACGTTGGTTTCCCGCGCTTTGTTCAAATACACTGCTATAAGAAATAGTTCTAAACAGAAAGCCGTTTGATTGATTTTATTTTTATTATTATTTCTTGAAATCGGTATGCAAGAAAAAGATTCTGTCACTGGTTATAGGTGCAGATGGGAATATCCGGCTCTCGGGTAACTGTTTAGGCGGTAACTCGGCAGGGAGCCTCGTTACCGCCTAAACAGTTACCCTCGAGGTCGGATAGGTGCAGATGGGAATATCCGGCTCTCGGGTAACTGTTTAGTCGGTAACTCGGCAGGGAGCCTCGTTACCGCCTAAACAGTTACCCTCGGGGCCGGATATTCCCATCTGCACCTACAACCAGTGAAAGAATCTTATAGCCTTCGATTATTTGACATAAAAATATAGTTACATTACATTAGTTTATGGAGGTTAGTTCAAACAATATTTATTTTCATTATAAATTATACACAAAGTCAAACAGTTTTGTATAGCAATAAATTAATAACATGAACATAGGAACTATATTGTACCGACAATCATATTAGATCTGATAAAAGCATGTCATAAAATTAAGAAATAATATATCTCATCCAGTGATTTGTCGCTGAATAAATCATTGTTTGGAGTTCAGATGCGAAGGAATTATATCACGAGGGCGCAGCAAACAATGATTTATCCAAGAGCAAATCACTAAATGAGATATATTATTTCGATTCTAACACGTTACCAAGGATTTGTAAGTACATCCTTGACGACATTCATTAAATATACATAATAATTGTGACGTCATAACAGTGATATGTTTAACAAATAATCAAGGCCTTCGCGTTGTTTATCGTCTAATTTACCACGGTTCAGAGTTCAGATGCGTAGGAATTGAACCACGAGGGCGTTAGCCCGAGTGGTTAAATACTGAAGCATCTGAACGATGAACCGTGGTAAATTAGACGATAAATCACAAGAAGGCATTGATTGTTTTCATTCTGACATGCACGTTGATATATTTCAGTAGATATTATGCTGGAATTCATTTACGCGAGGAGTAATGTATCGGACGTCAGGCGGCTACATGACGTCAAAATTGACGTCATAATGCTCTCTTACCGGTCCGTGCGTCAACCGTTGTTTATCGCAGGATATATTGCGTTTGATTTTCTTCTTTGTTTAACTGGAAATCAATTTGAGCCATGTTAGAATTAACAAATAATCAAGGCCTTCGCGTTGTTTATCGTCTAATTTACCACGGTTCAGAGTTCAGATGCGTAGGAATTGAACCACGAGGGCGTTAGCCCGAGTGGTTAAATACCGAAGCATCTGAACGATGAACCGTGGTAAATTAGACGATAAATAACAAGAAGGCCTTGATTGTTTTCATTCTGACATGCTCATTGATATATTTTAATAAATATTATACTGGACTTCGTTTACGCGAGGAGTAATGTATCGAACGTCATGCGACAATATGACGTCATAATTGACGTCATAATGCTCTCTTACCGGTCCGCGCGTCAACCGTTGTTTATCGCAGATTCTAACACGATCCGATTCATTTTCCTATTAAACAAAGAAGGCTGGAAACAGTGAATTATTAAACAACAATTCACTGTTCTGACGTCACAATTATTACGTCATAGCGTCAAGCGGCGTGCTGGAAAAGAACCCGATTGAAAACGGGCAAATATTTAATTCATGCCGACAAGGATGTACTTTAAAGTCCTTAATAACGTGTTAGAATCGAAATAATATATCTCATTTAGTGATTTGCTCTTGAATAAATCACTGTTTGTCGTTCAGATGCGTAGCATTATATCACTCGGGCTGCGCCCTCGTGATATAATTCCTTCGCATCTGAACTCCAAACAGTGATTTATTCAGCGACAAATCACCGATGAGATATATTATTTCTTAAATATATAGAGCTTGGTTTTCTTCTTTGTTTAACTGGAAATCAAATCAAGCATGTCTCCCTGGACCAATGAAAAAAGCACGAGAAAGCCAGTAAAAAATCACATGTTATGTCTGTGCAGATTTGTCGAAACGTTGGATTCTCCGGGTTTATATGTAAAATACTACAACTAGTATTGTTTGGTTCACATGCAACCTTTTCATTCTTTTTTTTAAAGTTCTGAATTAACACATTTACAACTGATACAGGAGATTAAAGGTGGGTCTTGCTCATTTATTGTTAAAATTCTGCTTCAACTTAATTATATCTAAATACATATATTGTTGAATAGATAGAGCGAGGCAGAGCAGCAAAAACACAAAATTACTTGGCCTAGGTCGAAACACGAAAATCTCGTGACCTATCATAAAATGACATAACAATAATGGCTCATGTCATTTAATCCTGACAAGTAAGAAGTTATTCACATAACCAACAAACGAAATCCATTTGACTTCACATAAAACATCCATGGAACCCGGCTGAAACCTAAAGAAGGTGCTAAGTATCTCGGAGTCACCATCACACCCGATCTCTCTTGGAAAACCCATATAAATAACATCACCAAAAAGGCCAACTCCGCCATGGCATTCATCCGCAGGAACATCCGCTCAAGTCCACCAAGTGCCAAAGCAACAGCCTACAAAACATACGTCCGTTCCACGGTGGAGTATGCTCCACTGTGTGGTCCCCATACGCTGACAGCTACATCAGCCAGCTAGGATGATTCAACGAAGAGCTGCAAGTTTCGTCAAAAACGACTACCAACGAACAAGTTCAGTCTCGAATATGCTCCATAAACTCCAGTGGGACACACTTCAGCACAGACGCAACCGCCTGCCTCAATGTGCCGTAAATCAGCCTACGCCAGAGGCTTTAAATTTGTTCTCCGGGTTTATATGTAAAATACTGTGAAATCATTAATATTCGTGGGGGACAAATTTTCGTGGATTTGGTGGTTGAGTCAATCCACGAAATTTAATCCCAACGAACAAGTAAAATTTCCATTCATTTTAATGCCAGTCTTCGTTTTATCAGTTTTTTAAACTGTGTAAAAGGGAGACTTATAGTATTTTATATGTAAATAGTTGTCCCTTGTGGCTGTGCATGTACCGTATTTTAATCAAATCGCGGGTATACTCTTCCAGAGTGAGGCGATTACCGAAGATGATGATGATGATGATTATGAATAAACCTTTATTAAAGACGTTGAAATTTAAGGCCCGTCTGCTAAAATAACATTAAAGCGCACAGGGCGAGCAAGAAAAAACATGTATAAGTATTATTCTAACACGACCAGCGAATAACCTACATACATGTAGAGCAAAATCTATCTCGGGTTATTCTGCAATAAACCACCCTTGAACTGTGCTGCGTGCGGATTGTGTTTTGGCTATTCCATTTTATACACTGCGTGTAAAGTTTTATGTATGACTCTGCAACTTTTCATTTTTGTGGGAGGAAATTTCAACAGCCAAATACAGGTACGTAGCACGAAGTGTAGTTCAGAGCGTAAAAAAGTAGTTACCTTTTTTTTTCAAGTATGTCGTGTTAGAATCGTTCTTATGCGAAAGAATATATCACTCAGGCCTACGGCCTTCGTGATATATTCTTACGCATAAAAACTCAAAACACGGGTTATTCCACGATAAACCACACTTGGGAACTTATTATTTATTAAACAAAACGCGATAACTGTGGCCTTTATTTACTAATACCGGATCAACCCATAACAATGAAACAGGGAATCAGGTGGACACATCATATGACAAATATCTTATATCGCAAAACCCATGTAAGCGTGGTCTTGTGGTTAACACGTATGATTTGTAAGCTTACGCTGCTGGTTCGAATACAGGACGAGATTCCTTTTTTTCAACATGTTTTTACCTGGAGAAGGAATACAGGTAAAACTATTTGTATCATGATTTTCTCGTGCACTTAAGGGGACGCATATTGCTACATTCACAGTTCATACAGCAATGCGGAAGGGGTGCATATTCAAGAAATCGATGGTGGGAAAATAAAAAACATATTCCTAAACTGATATAATACTGATGGACACCTGTAATATTCAGTATTTTGTGGATAAGGATATGGTACTATGAATGTAATAGGAAAACAGAGGTCTTTGAGAAAGTACATTCAACACAAAATATTAAGCTTTTGTATAAGGAAAAACAGGTTTTTTACAATAACAGTTTTCCAAATAATGTTGAAGGGATGAGATTTTCTTTCTAACACACCAGGTTTGCTTAAACATGTAAAAATTTAACGCCACGTCTGTTCATCTCGGGATGGACGCCATATTTCTCATTGATAAAAAATGTAAACAAAAAAATCAGAGTGGGATTAGCATTGCAAGGGCATAACATGACATTCTACACAATGAATACCTTAGAACAGATATCTAAGATGCTACACAGGTCAGGCGGGTTAATTGCATAATGTCGATCACTTGAAATTCATCTTGAAAAGGTGGTTAATTTTAGTTTGTTTACATGGTTTTTAATTTTCCCACGACTTCTCGGCGATTCACTGCAAATGTATTACTGCGCCGGACGAAAGGTAACTCTAATAAACAACGGGAGACAACTTAGGTGTCAGCACGTGTACGATTTTTAAAAAAAAACATGTCGATGATTATAATTTCTTATCAAATAATGAATCCTATTCAGATATTCGTCTTTAATATTAGAAAATTATTAATTTCTGTGGACATTTGTCAAATAATATTACTTACAGTGGACTACTTTGCGCATCAAACTGGTTTCCGCTTCAGTTGTGAGGCCCTTCCGTTATACTTTTTGACAATAACAAAACACAAAATGAATCAATAAAGTCACTTATAAACCGACTGCTATTAAATCAGTGTAAGTAAAGTTGTTGTTACAACATTATACATGTTCGTTACGTTATGAGATAAAGTTTATCTTGAACTGCATAATCCATTAATTACGTTTAGATGATATTGCATTTACAACTTATTTGACCCCGTTTTTTTTACGTGAATGACAGCATTCTCGTGCAACTCGTGCAAACAGAATTATGAAAAGTATGCTGGAGAATTCAAGGACAAATTATAAATGACATTAAAGTGAGGATAACTGTATATTCGTCCAGTTTTGATCATTGACATTCCTGCTGTTTATTAGTAACTTTTGTGAACAAGATTAGAATGTTGCTTTTGCACATATACACATTGATTGGACCTCTCAACCAAATTTCATACCTTATTATAGGGATTTTTAAGACAATACAATTCAAAAGTTTGTTGAATGTGTTTTGATATTTAAGTGCATTGTAGTTCATGAATACCAGGTTAAAAATTAATAATGGCAACATTTCTAGGCCTTTATTGTAAGCCACTAGACTTCTGTAACGATAAATGTTTAATGTATTAAGGGGAATATACTCTTTTAGTTTTGTAATGTGGCATTCCTTGACCACCGTATCTTTTCTTATGCACTACTTTGTAAACAAACTAAATAATGTGTTTTAGCTCACATATGCGAAATGAAAAGCAAGACAGTGAACTTATTTCACATTCTTTCTTAAAATTAGAATCTGTAGGACATTGATAAATGTTTGGACAAAGTGAAGCACTATTATTTTCGCACCAAAAAGTCTTAATTGTTGACTTTGAATGTACACAAGAAGTCTTATGTAATTCAACAATAACTTTCTTGTTTCAGTTTTTCTCATTTTTATTTTAGTGAGCAATCCTTTGTGTACTTATAACAGTTGAAACAGTATTCATTTCATTTACCAAAACCTTGTACTTTTTTGCAGGTAAATTTTATAATACCCCACCCACTCACATACCGACAGTGATTTTTAATGACCATAATGAACATTTGTATACATGTATGTCATGACATGAAAAATAAATAAAATAAACAAATAAGTAAAAAAGAATGAAAGAAAAAGATGAATATAAAAGACGATATAAAAAAGAGCTGCAATACTAGAATAAATAAAAATCATTTAAAAAAGAAGGGATCGAACCTTCACCATACAAATATAAAAAGAATAGACGTCCGACACACTATCCACTGGATTTCAAATCTGTTATGGAATAAAGCATCGTATTTAGAGTTAAGAATACTACAATGTACAAGTTAACACCACTTATCGGATAGCACACCTGTTTTACCTGTTTTTGGATTTTACGAAGTACCGTTAAAATAAAATTATCGCGATCCATTAATACCACTGTGTTTTTTGATATACCAAACCAATGATAATGTAAATGCGCCGTTTATCTTTTATAAAGATATTTCTTGTTATCTATCATACAGGTAGTTGTACCAATTCAATATTTGCCTTGTCCATGCACTAATAATCATGTCATTTTTATTTGCTGCGGTGACATGAACTCTCATACTTCCGACAGTCCAGATTTTGTAGCAGACGATAATATGTCACACATGAACGCCTTACCAGAAGAGTATTGTATTGATTCAGATATTAAGCGAACTTCACAGGATAAAGGGAGAATAAATAATAATGGTTTACTTTTGTTGGATTTGTGCAAACAGTCTGGTTTACGTATATTAAATGGTCGCATTGGTAATGACAAAGATATTGGTCGTTATACATATGTAGGGCACAAAGGATCAAGTGTTGTTGATTATGTTATGTGTTCACAGAACCTGTTTCAGTTTATAGAATATTTCAATGTATGCGACCCAAATATATTGAGTGATCATTGCATGATTGATTTTACATTGTCGTTTAATGATCTATTTATTTGTAACTTTGATAGAGATGATGCGTATGAAAATATTAATTCTAAATATGTATGGAAAGCCGAGAAGTCTGATGTATTTAAGGAAAGTTTACTTTCTGATGCCACTATCGGTAAATTGAATAGTTTTAATGACAATGTCTCTAATGTTACATGTATGAATGATATTGACAGCTGTGTTGATGAACTTTCGAATATACTTGACGGAGTAGCCTCCCCTTTATTTAAACGCAACTTAAGTGCCAATTCTTGCAAAAATGACTATGTAGATAATAAATGGTATACATCAGAGTGTGAAGAAAAAAGGCTTTCATTTTATAATGCTTTAAATATGTATAGGTCTAATAAAAGTGAAGTAAATAGATTAAATATGGTATGTAAAAGATCGCAGTACAAAGCATGTATACGCAAAGCTAGACTTAATTATGACAGAAGTGAAACACAGAAGTTGTTAGATTCTAGAAAGAAAAATGCTAAATTATATTGGAATATGTTAAAGGGTGCTGCTGGAGTAAAAGATGCAAATATATCCCTTGATACTTTTGAAAAATATTTCAGGTCTGTTAATAATCCCGAAGACAGATTTTTTACCCCGGATGACGATATATTGTATTTTATTGAGCGATATGAAAATAATGAGTTTAATATTATGTTTGAGGAACTTAATGTTCCGTTCACTAATTCAGATATTATTACGGCTATAAAACAGTTGAAAAATAATAAAAGTGGCGGTCCGGATTTATACTTAAATGAATTCTTCAAAAATGGCAAAGATGTGATAGTTCAGTATGTTCTTCCATTATTTAATAAAATATACGATATAGGATACTTTCCTACTGTTTGGTCTGAGGGATATGTCATCCCGCTTCATAAAAAAGGCAGTATCAATGATGCCAATAATTACAGAGGAATCACTCTACTTAGTACGTTGGGTAAGCTATTTACAAGAATGCTAAATAACCGTCTTTGTGATTGGGCAGAAAGTTATGATGTATACACAGAAGCTCAAGCTGGTTTTAGAGCAAAAATGAGTACAGTAGACAATGTATTTGTACTACATGGTTTGATTAATCATATTATTAATAACGGAACCAAATTGTTCTGCGCTTTTATAGATTTTAGTAAAGCTTTTGACTATGTTTGTCGTGACAACTTATGGTTTAAAATGATTAAATTGGGTCTTAGGGGTAATATCCTTAATATTATACGATCAATGTATGAAGGCATAAAATCGAAAGTCAAATATATGAATAAATTAAGTAACAGTTTTGAATGTCAACTAGGTGTAAGACAGGGTGAATGTTTATCTCCCCTGCTTTTTTCTGTGTTCTTAAATGATATAGAAGACATGTATGTAACCAGTGGTTTAAATGGAATAGATGTTGACATGTTTAAAATGTTTCTAATTCTATATGCAGATGATATTGTCTTGTTTGCAAACAGCCAGTATGAGTTACAAATTAGTTCAGATATGCTGCATGAATACTGTAATAAATGGAAATTATTAGTTAACCCGCTTAAAACTAAGGTTATGATTTTTAGAAAAGGTGGGCGTTTACCCGCAAACATTACTTTTCATTATGGTAATAATACTATCGAAATAGTGGGTAGATTTGTATATCTTGGTGTTGTATTTACAACAGCTGGGTCATTTACTGAAGCACAGAATACCTTAGCGGGTCAAGCGCTTAAGGCTATATTTCAAATGAATAAATATTTGTATAAATTTACGTATATCTCTGTTAAACATAAACTAGATTTATTTGACAAACTTATTGTACCTATTTTCAATTATGGTAGCGAAGTTTGGGGTTTTCACCATGGTAAAACATTAGATAGAGTGTATATGCAATTCTGTAAACGTCTCTTAGGCGTAAAAAAAGGTACACAGAATGATTTTATATATGGAGAGTTAGGGAGAATGCCTTTACAAAATATAAGATATATGAACATTATCAAATACTGGACAAAATTGTTACAAGCTGATGATAAGAAATATGTTAAAAAGGTGTATTTAATGTTGTATCAAGATATCCTAGATTACCCCACAAGAAAAAACTGGTGTTCATTACTTAGAGATTTACTTTATTCATTAGGTTTAAATGATGCATGGATATTTCAAACTGTTGGCGATGTACACTTATTTTTAGAAATGGTAAAACAGAGGATTAAAGATCAATTTGTACAGAACTGGCAAGCAAGGCTAAATGAGTCGAGCAGAGCTCTATTTTACCGACATGTAGCTGTATTCAGGTTTCAGCCTTACTTAAACATATTGAATATCTCAAAATTTAGTATCAATTTGTCACGTTTACGTGTGTCATCGCATCGCCTTTGTATTGAAACTGGTAGATGGAATCAGCCTGTTAGTACTCCCATTTATGAACGTAAATGTACCTTTTGTGAATGTTTGGAAGATGAGTACCATTTTGTTATTCAGTGTAATATGTACGCAGATTTAAGGAAACAATTTTTACCCTCAAGATTTTGGAAAAGACCAAGTATGTTTAAATTTATCGATCTTATTAATTCAGAAAACACTGTTATAGTAAAAAATCTTGCAAGCTTTGTAGAAAAAGCTTTTGAATTAAGATCTCGTTTACTTTATATAAGACAGTAGTCTGTCACATTATGTTATATAACATCAGCATCAATACAGCAGCTCGAATGATAATCCAAATATTAACGTGATTTATTAACTTTATTGTCTCAGTATTTTGTATAACTATTATGCAGGTAAATTTCATGCACTTAGTATTTAGGTTTTGTAGCATTTCCTATGCATATGAATAACCAAGTTGTCTAATCTTGTCAGTTTTCGCATCCTGACAAGGCGGACTTGTCAACTTCGCATTCGGACAAGATGGACAACATAATGGTAAATAGTGTGTTGATGTTATACATGATCTAGTTTGATTGTGATGTATGTTTTTTGAGATTTTCTTGATATTTTGTAAATATAATTCAGTTTGCAAAGCATTTTGTAAACAGATGCATGTCTCACTGTTGTTATCTTGTCAACTTTCGTTTTCGGACAAGGTTTACAACGTAGTGGAAAGTTTTGAGTGTTGATCTGAAGTAAGTTTTCATGTCTAGCTCTTCTGTATTAGTATTCAAATATTTAATCATATGTTTCAATTGTAGCAATAAGTTTATCAATATAATCATTTTTAGTATAGTTAGTATACTGACACTATGTACTTGAAGTAGTAGATACTATTATGTTATTAGTGCTCGCATTCAGGTACACAAATACAGAGTACATTACAACCGATTATATTTATTTTCAATTTCAGTGTCTCTTTCTGACCAGTCCGTGGCGATTTATTAAATTTCATTCTAAACCTCTATACTACTAATTGTCTAACGTTTTACTTGACGTTATATTTGATATGACCAATGTCTATATTGCTACAATCAATTGTATTACTAGTTATAAACTTTAAGTCACGTTTGATATGATGACTGTATATACTGTTAACTTTCGTTTGCTGTCACCATATACTTATAATTGCTGTATTTTGCCACATGGGTCTATGACCTTCTGGTTTGTATGAAATAAAATCTTGAAAATCTTGAAAAAAATCTTGTCATTATTCTCCTATATCTACAGCAAGTATTGTGGTGTTATCAGCCTCCGTAAATTGACTATCCTGCAGCTGGCCAGTAATGATTATAAAAACAATCATATTTTACGGCATGTTATGGTATTGATTTCATACTGAGAACTACGGTGTTCCGTTAGGGCCAGCGCCTGCTCTCTGTGAACGCGAAGCGCGATGGTACGACGGTACGATGGCGAAGCGCGACAGTACGGTGGTGACAACACGACAGTGCGATGGCGAAGCGCGACAGTACGATGGTGACAGTCCGTCGTACTGTCGCGCTTCGCCATCGTACTGTCGCGCTTCACCATCGTAGTGTCGCGCTTCGCCATCGCACTGTCGCGCTTCGAATACACTTAGTGTCACCATCGTACTGTCGCGCTTCATCAGCTTTCACTGTTTACGTAAGGGCCGACTTTCATGTATAGAATTGTACGGTCAGACAGAGGGACGTGCTTTGGATTTACTTACTAATAATCTTGTTTTACATAAATCTTCATTTTTATCCGGTACAATTCTTCGATTAAAACTTTAGGGCCAGAGGTAAAAAGACAGGGTCGGTTGGGTAAGTGGAAACAAACAACTGTACTCTAAACATAATTAACACTTTTGCATAATATTTACCCAAAAGCTTTATAAGCAAAATTTATACAACAGTGTATTTTTATTAGTTTTAGCTGACAATATATACTTTTAACGTTTCATGGCTTGAAATATATGAGCTGATTAAACAACATTTTCTCGTAAAACAATTAATTACATTTAAATACATTATCATTTATTTTTCCACATAGAGGTTAATTTGGAATACAATGTTATTTTGTTCATAAATAAAACTCGATAGGGTGATATTCGTTTTTATTATCATTCAAGCAAACAATGTAAAATAGCCATAGACCAACGGAGCCTATTTTGGAATAGTATATTTCAAATACTATTACGGTATGATATTTTTTTAATATCCTGTTATTGATTCAGAGAAGAAAAGTGGCCAGCCCCCCTGGCAGCCATGTTTTTTTACGAATCGGAATAATTTGAACAATCTTGGTAGAGGGTCACACAAGAACCATTTGTGCAAAATTATTTTAAAATCGGGCCAGTAGTTTCACACAAGAAGATTTTTAAAGTTTCCACTATATACATATAGGGAAAAGTGACCACGCCCTCTAGCGGCCATGATTTTTGACACATCAAAATAATTTGAACAAACTTGGTAGAGGGTCACACAAGGACCATTTGTGTAAAATAATTCTAAAATCGGGCCAGCAGTTTCACACCAGAAGATTTTTAAAGTTTCCACTATATACATATAGGGAAAAGTGACCACGCCCTCTAGCGGCCATGTTTTTTGACGAATGAAAATAATTTGAACAATCTTGGTAGAGGGTCACACAAGGACCATCTGTGTAAAATTCTTCTAAATTCGGGCAAGCAGTTTCATACAAGAAGATTTTTAAAGTTTCCACTATATACATATAGGGAAAAGTGACCACGCCCTCTAGCAGTCATGTTTTTTGACGAATCGGTATAATTGGAACAATCTTGGTAGAAGGTGACATAAGGACCATTTGTGTGAAATTATTTCAAAATCAGACCATCGGTTTAGGAGGAGATATCGTTTGATTTTTTTTCTATTTTTAGCTCTGGCAGCCCCTATGTGCAACCAAGCGGGACCATTTGAACAACTTTGGTAGAGAACTACCCAAAAAACATCATGGCCAAGTTTCATCAAAATCCATTCAGTGGTTTTGGAGGAGATGTCATTTAAACACAAATGTTGACGACGGACGACTTGACGCACGCACGGACGCACGCACGGACGACGGACGACGTACACAGCGTATCACAATACCTCACCATGAGCACTTTGTGCTCAGGTGAGCTAAAAATAACATATAAAAATATTATTCAAAGACAAACACAATAATGTTTTCAATGAAAGTTTGAAGACATATGTTCTTTCACATTTTGTAAAATTAAACAAAGTCATTTGATGTTTTCCTTAATCGTAGGAAAACTTATTCGAAAACAGTTTTGTTTTAACACAATTAACATACCATAATTCGTAAGCTTACATTAATTGTACGTATTTGGAATTGTAGTTAACACCTCACCTTTTTAATTTTTGTACTATCGCTGATGCTTTTATGATAAAAACTCTTTAAGTAATGACACAAACAGTTACGAATACTTTCGGTGCACGACATTTGGTCGAAAGACAACTTGTCTAATTAAAATTTTGCCTACTAGTTTCTGGTCGAAATCGTCAGCTGATCTAAAAAAAAACAATTGGTATATTCTTTCTTTATAGATGCGACATTTCGTCGATTTCTTTTTTCTATTCAAAATATTATCAGATTCGATTTTGTTTAGGAATAAGGTCAGTAATTCGGTCGAAAATGTGCTTCCGTGGTGTAGTGGAAAGAAGTCCATAGTAAATAGATCCTAATTTTCCCCCTTTTTTTAGCAAATTCGTGTAGAACGAGTGCTTACATCACACTTTTTCACTACTAGAAAACATTCTGCATGAAATGAAACGGTTTTCATGTTCATACATTTAGATTTAAATTTTATTGAAAGCCTTTGCCTCTTAGAGGAATCAGGCCATAACAACACAAGACGAATTTTTGATGCATGGCATCAAAGAAGCCGCAATTTCTGTGTTCCTTAAAATGTCTTAGGCATAGAAATATGGAAGTTGTCTATGAAGTAAAATGTTTAGTAGAATAAATGATTATAAAATTGCACCACGTAAAATTATGATTGGTGCACGGTGATGTTAAGATTCCGTATCATCAATACTTCAGATTTATACGTCATTTATTTAGGACAGGTGAAATATCAGACAATTATCCTTCTGCATGCCATACAACATCTTTGGAATTGTTTTACACTGAAACTAGATGATCTTGGACAACATGTCAAGCTCGACAGGTGTCAAAAGGACTAACAGCACCAAGTTTGACCTTTGACCACTAAGTATGACTTTGAGGTAGGGGTCTCTGTAAAGAAATTTAGTTCCATGTAACTCTTTCTGTCTTAAAAATATGTTAACCCGAGATATGTGTTGAACCCATGTGCACACCGGCACAGCAGCTACTAGCAACAAAAAACATCATGTACCAACATGTAAATTTATACCACTACATCACTGAAAAGAAACAGTAACTATTATAACTGTTATGTAAAAAGATTTTTATTCAGTTAGCAGACGTCTTGGAATGTGAAATATAACTTGATTATAATTTTTACACGAGTCGAAAATCTTCTCGATTTAAGGTTTTGAATCATTAATACCAACTTCTGCTAATTTCGACCAAAAGCTTTAGGGCTGTCATTCAGGAGAAATTCTTCAGTGGAACATTAGGGCTTCACATCTCTATAATTTGTCATACAGGCAGAGTTAAAAATTGCCATTAAATTCTGATAAATTGGTGCCTATTTTGCAAGTCACACACATACTCCTTTCACTCCAACACAAAGAAAATTATTCTTCATTTAAATCAAAGTTATCACAATAACTTTGAATCCAAGTTTTGCAAAGTAAAGGTATTGATCTAAAAATTTCGGCTTGGTCTTATTATGAACGTTAGAAAATGAGTTTTCATTTCTAAACTATCTTAAAAATATAATATATAAAAAAGAAAGAAAGAAAGAAAAACATCATTTCCTTTTAATTATGCCTTAATTACATCTTAACACTTTATATTGTAAAACATTTATCCCTTTTCTAACTCTGAATTGTTAAAATATTCATTCTGCTTATGTCCAACTTTAACTCGACTCCATTCAATATCTGTTTAATATTATTCTTAAATATCATTCTTTTATATAAAACAAATATTTTTGCAATACTTGTAATACTTTCTGCTGAGGATACATTGTTGAATATATTTACTGATTATGTTCTTACACATGGATCAAAATGAACGGTAATTGACTTCTCATCTTATTATGCAAGTGTGTGCTATTAGATAAGACTTACTGATATCAAAGTAATACAATGCACCTCTAAATTGTTTATACATATTCATTAATCTAACCAATAAGAAGACTAATATGTTTTCATTTAGGTATCATAGTTTTTACGTAATTGTAATTGAAGATTAAGGGCAAATCAGACCTTTATGATGATTTAAACTAGTGAGATTAGTAAAACAAAACTGAATCTCACTCAACTAATGAAGACGCGCTGACCACCTGTTAACTAAATGTTGATTAAGATCTCTATCCACAAGAGAAATTAATTGCAGGATCATGGTTCCCGGTAATAAATCTTCCTAACGTACTGGAGCAGATAAATTCGAAAACCAGTCTGTATAGTCTTGCATTCCTACAGGTATTTTTGTTAGAGAGAAAGAATTTCAATCGCTAATTTTGCGCAAAAAAGATCATTTCAAATATTCTATTACCTTATAAATATATTAACATTTTTCACTAAAGTTATTTTATGATGTAAAAATATGTGAAATTCACAGAAATAACTATCAAATAAATCAAATAAATTATTTAAGAAGAGGACCCTTGACAAGTCTACAGAAATGGGGAATGTTGCTGACAATTTAATGTTATAATTATGATTATATACCTGCATCAAAAATAAATTGAATGATTTAAAAAAATCAATTTGATTTTATATCTTCAAATTTTATTAAATCATTTAGTGTTATGTACAATTTTTACAATCTATACATAGGTAATACAACAACTGATCCTAAATTGATGACGTCATCTCCACAGGACAAATTTTTAAGCGTACCTACTGGAAGCCGCCGCCTCCTGGGCGGCTTCCAATAACAACAAGTCGAAAGATTTCCTGCGGCCAGAAGTTATACAGACCAGAAATTGTTGATAGTAACTTATGGGCGAATAAAGTACTTGTTTTGTTTTTATCATACCATTACGCTTTAATGTAAGAAATATTACTCCATTCTACATGATTTACAAGTAGATATATGAACTATGTATTTCTTAATTCTGAAAGTTATTGTTTTGAGCAAAAATAACTATATTTCCCTTTCATGTATAACATAACTTTAAGCACAACTGGTCGCATTCCTTGACTATTGAAATACTTTACTAAAGCTTTCACAAATGTGATTCGTGCCTTCACCTGGACTTGCTTGACAACACAGGACCATAATCTAGAAAACTGAAGAGTAATTAACATAAAAACCCTTATGCACAACAAGGTATCAATATTGATCATTGCTGAAAGTTTGAATAAATTATATGAAATAATGAATGAGGAATTCAAGTCACAAACATTTCTCTATATATCATATAGAGTGCTAGCTATATTGCAAAAACGGCGTTCCATAAATGCGATAAGCCAATCGCATATCGGTAAAAAGTCACGTGAAATCACCCAGTCCCCATATCCTATACTACTTGTTCTACACTACACTTTCGTGTACACGAAAGTGTAGAACAGCAATGCTCAACTACTTCAGAATAAAATGTATCCGGAAATATCTTACCAAAGAGGCTACCGAAACCCTTGTCCTGTCATTGGTGATATCCCATTTAGATTATTGTAATGTCATTCTGTATGGTATTGCTCAAAGCGAAGTAAACAAAATGCAACGAATTCAGAACATGTGTGCAAAACTTGTCCTAAATCGAAGAAAATATGACAGTTCCAAGCAAGCGCTGTATGACCTTCACTGGCTACCAATCAAAGCCAGAATCACATTCAAAATGCTCACCTACATGTATAATTGTTCAGTTGGAAACTCTCCAGAATATATTTCTGAACTTCTCATAAAACAAACACAGACAAGAAACTTGCGTTCTTCAAACTCCGTTACTGGGTGTTTCGTTGTTCCTTTCAACAAGCGCAAAACATTCAGCGACAGAAGTTTTGGTACTGTTGGACCTAAACTCTGGAATGAATTGCCTCTCGAAATAAGGAACTCGGACACAATAGATGTTTTCAAAAAGAAGTTGAAAACTCATTATTTTGGAAATTACTTTGCACTCTTTTAGAGACTGTGACTGTAATTTTTAAGAAATTGAAGTAACGTGAACTGGATGATTTTATTGTGTAAATACATTCGAATATGAACTATATTACATGATACCCCATACTGTTTCATTTGATTAAACGCCTATTTTTACGCAAAACATATTCAATGTTCTTACAACTATATTATAACAAATACAAAATACAGTTGTTTGTAATAACTTCTGGACATGTCGCAATAACCCACTTATTCTTACTTAATAACAAACAGCTGTCTTACTGTATCTTAATATTCTAATATTTTATTAATCTTATCTGATGTCTGATCTTTTTTTCAATGCTTACTAAATAGTTTATTCACAATGGTTTTTATGCTCATTTATGTTATATGTCATTAAATATCTTAATTTTTGTCGTATTTTTATGTATTTGTAAAACGCCATTGAATATGTTTTGCGTAAAAATAGGCGTTTAATCAAATGAAACAGTTTCAGTTTCAGTTTCAGTTTACTTGTTGCATTCTAATATACCTGCGGCCTTCAGGCCGCAGGTAATAATAAACAATCAACTTATAGGAATGAAAGTACAGTACATACACAGTATACATAGACACCTGAGCGAACTTAACAATTTTAGAATTGAATACAGACCTCATTTATATGGTAGAAAAGAGCTAATAGTATTTTTTTTTTTTCATAATGTGTTTACAAAAGACTACTAGCTTTACAAGTGTGTTTCTTTCAGTATTATTCATCAACATTGAACACTTGATAGTATTTGGATTAGTAACAAATTCTTTCGAAATGTATTTTTTCTTTCTTGTTTGAAATAGTCATAACAAAACAGAAAGTGAAATTCATCACCTAATGAATCAGTATTACAAATATTACAAGTAATTTGATCCCTAGGAATACTATGAAATCTTCCCTTTTCAACTGGGAGCTTATGATTAACACATCTGTAACGAAACAAAGCTTTGGCTAAATTATTTGGTAAAATGTCTAAATATTTTACAAAAACAAAATTATCTTTAAACATTCTATAATTCAAATATTTACTTGAATCAAAAATATTACTATGCCAATTTTGCATATATTAATCTTTGAGCCTAGTTTTCACAATTTTCTAAAACATTGCAGGAGAGTTCGCAGATAGAGGTGGAGCACTAACGTCACCTAACAACATGCAGTTTTGCATTAAGAATAAGTTTATAAAAAATTTAATTTGAAATTTATCAGTTGTATCTATAATTTCTATACCCCATACTTCACTACTAGTGATGATATTCGGACAGCGTAAGGATAATCGATTAATCAGATATAATCGGAAGACCTTCCGAGCGATTAATCGGAAAATGATCGGACTTTAACACTGAACCTACTGAAACTTACTTACCATTAGCTCACTTGGCTAACTGTATTAGCAATTTAGCAGGAGTGATGTAATTTGTGTGTGAAGTTTTAGCCCTTGTATGCAGATCTATCAATGTGTCTAATTAAAAAGTATCATTTATTTATTGGGGGTATAATGTGGCATACTTATATGATTTGCACCCAAACGTCTGTGGGACTATCAGGAGTTCCTGAGAAACTTACCATGTTGACTGACCTAAAACCCCTCAATAAAAGTGATATTTTGTACCTATTTGTAGCTACCTATTTGTACAATTTATCATTGGTTCAAACTTCAATGCCCTCCAATTTTTTATTTCTAATTTTCTTTTTATAACCCATTTCTTCTTCATAAAATCACACATCTACAGCTGTATATTGAAAAAATCTAGAAGCACAATATTGATTGAAATTATGAAGAAAATCAACCGACATTACAAAAGTGGGTGGGGTACCATTATTTGCGGTCTTTACAGCATAATAAGCAAACGACCCTTCCCATTTGTTTAATTTTCTTTCACTGCTGCACCTTCAAATATCTTGTAGAATCCAAAGTACTTCCACACTGGTGATATATTCAGGGAATATAGCTTTAATTGCATTACAAGGTTAGCTTTTAAAAAAGCTAGAAAGTGGCTCGCTTAGCTCTTGTTCTAACAGGGCAGTTATGAAGCACAGTGATATGCCAGTGAAAATTATAGGGTCTGTGATGCCTGGATAGGTCAGTGGTAGAACGTTTATTGTGGGTACAGAGGTTATGTGTTCAATGCCTGAACGTGAGCATTTTACCAGAAATTCCCTTGCTTTTTGCTTAGCATTAAAAAGAAAACCAACTTCCTGTCTCTTTTACATTCATGGCGATGGATATCATATAAGCGTAATATAAGTACGTTTTTTTCTGTTTTTCTTGCGTTTTTGCGGGAACCTTCAGTGTAGAGAGTTGCAAAAACCGAAAAATTTAACGAGAAGAGCCGAAAAGGAAGGAAGGGAAAAAACGAAAAATTAAACAAGAAGAACCGAAAAGGAACGAAGGGTACTGTATTCTGTGTTGATTACGCCTTGAAATTTTGCCTTATTACTATTTCAGATCTTGTCTACATAGTTCTGAGGCGTATATTCATTCATTTTTTCCAGAAAAGGAGCAATCTGAATCTTTCTGCATAATTTCAACAACTACAATAAGGGACAGGCAATCGATGCATTTTCTACTTGTATAGATTGGTCCTTTGCGTGTCATTGAGCTTCTTTGTGTTCATTAATATAAGATGACTTTTTCGTAAACCAGCTTTCGATTGGTCACTTTTTGTAAGCCTGCTTTCGATTGGACACTTCTCGTAAAGGAAACGCTATTTTGTTTTCTTGGTTGCTGGCTTGCATTTGTAATGAAAGTAAAAAGCTGAGAGCCAGGTTTAGGAGATGTTCTGCCTTTTAGGTAGATTTAATAGTAAAATCCTATCGTAATACTGTCTCGTCGAGGCGAGCCAGCATTATTTTGATCGTACGTTTTGCCTCCGTTTTGAAGAGTGAAAAAGAAATTAACCTAAAGAGGAAATACCACCAAAAAGAGCGTAACTCCCGAATAGGCTTTAAACTCGTCTAAGCGTCAAATAATCGATTATGCAAGTTTATAATCGATGTCGGCGACTTTGGCTCATTTAGCGACCGACAATCGATTGTCGGCGACAAACGGAACATCACTATTCACTACCATACAATAAAATAGGAGCAACCATACTATCAAAAAGGTGGAATTGCATACTAATGGGTAAATCCATTTTTCTTGACTTGACAATCACAGAAAACATGTTCTATGAGATATCCTTTTTTCAATGTACATTTACCATTAAAGGAGTACTTAACTCCAAGATAAGAAAAACTTTCAACAATTTCTAAAATGTTGCCATCAAAATTAAAAGATTGAATATTGCGTAGACTTCTTTTATTTTTCCAAAAAAAAATAATTTTACCCCACATGGCAAGTTTTGCAGATCGAAACCGGAAGTAGGTGTTTATTGTGAGGACAAGGGCAAATATGCGCCATTTTTAGGGTAGCAAATTACAACTGACTGGCATTTCACTAGGAACTATTCAACCCCCTATTTTCTTTTCAATTTTTCGTTAATTTATGAAAGAACTTTCATGAAAAATAGGAAAAAGTGATGTTCTATAAAGATACGTTGATATCCAGTTGTCTGATTCAAGCTTATTTAATGTATTTTGAAGACGTGTTTGTAAAATTTCCGGAAATTAAAATAGTCAAACATCTAGCGGCATGCCAATGTAAGTAAAAGCCAATCCATGATTTTGAAACAGTCTGCTTTAATCTACGTTAAGTTTGAAATTGATATCTTTCAGCTAGGCAACACTGTTGATATTAAAAACATTATGCATTGTAGTTCCTTTCTGATGACTCGTTATCATGTAAAAGTTGCCTGCTTTTTTCGAACAAAATATAATGTATATGTTTCAGTTTCATTAAACTTTATTTAACTTTTAGTCAAAGTACGAACAAAATGATGTAAAGGTATTAATTTGCAGAATATTAATTTTGTTAACTGTTATGATTAGCCCCTTAAAACTCAAACTTATCACTGTTTCTTTCATAAATTCTACAATAGCAGAACAGATGCTCTATCATTCAAAGCTGCTTATAAATTACTACATTATGTGTCTAAATCAATGATATCAATCACAAAATATATACCTACCTTATAACTGATACTGAAATATCCCATATCATAAATTTATCTGACATATAAAAGCGATTGGAAGAATTTCAATTCCTTCTCCTCTAAAACGCGTCGCTATGTTATTTTAACGCATACGTGCTGAGGCTTTCCTATGTATTTTTCGAAGCCGACAAGATTTCCAATACTGTTCATCTTTCCAGTGCCTCTTCTACTAAACTGTAAATGCCTCTTGTCCAGCTAGGAGAGTATTCATTTACTACGTGTAATTAAATAGAGTTAATTGTGCTCTTTCAACGAAGACTTATTCTGCCTGGTAGGACCTTTATCTGGTTTTTGTGCTATTCTATTTTCGAAGCGTGTAATTAAGTTCCAAATATTGTATAAAGCTTCTAGTCGCTAAAAACTAAACTATACACTGTAAACTAAACTTTAATAAGAATACATAGAACGAAACAAAGCAAGTTTTGGTTTGATATATCTTTTCTCCTATATATGTTTCCTTTGGTGCCACGGCTTCTGCAAAATCATAGAGTATTACAGTTATGACTCCATGGGTATTGACTTATATGTCAATCAAATCGAGTCTGCTATTATTTTGCTTGGTTGCTTCCTGTGCTTCTAAATGATTTTCCTATAGATTTTATGTACATATAGAGCTACATGTGAACGTGTATATAGAGCTACATGTGAACGTGTATATAGAGCTACATGTGAACGTGTATATAGAGCTACGTGTGAACGTGTATATAGAGCTACATGTGAACGTGTATATAGAGCTACATGTGATCGTGTATATAGAGCTACATGTGATCGTGTATATAGAGCTACATGTGAACGTGTATATAGAGCTACATGTGAACGTGTATATAGAGCTACATGTGAACGTGTATATAGAGCTACATGTGAACGTGTATATAGAGCTACATGTGAACGTGTATATAGAGCTACATGTGAACGTGTATATAGAGCTACATGTGAACGTGTATATAGAGCTACATCTGAACGTGTATATAGAGCTACATGTGAACGTGTATATAGAGCTACATGTGAACGTGTATATAGAGCTACATGTGAACGTGTATATAGAGCTACATGTGAACGTGTGTATAGAGCTACATGTACGTGTATATAGAGCTACATGTGAACGTGTATATAGAGCTACATGTGAACGTGTATATAGAGCTATATGTGAACGTGTATATAGAGCTACATGTGAACGTGTATATAGAGCTACATGTGAACGTGTATATAAAGCTACATATGAACGTGTATATAGAGCTACATGTGATCGTGTGGAGTGCTTCGTTCTTTGAATGTGGATTTTCCTGTTGGGGACTTTTGTCCTTGCTTTTATATTATGTCTGTTTATGATTCGTTATGAGATGTAAAGCACCATGATCTATATAAAACTAAACTGAGCCACAAGCACACCGATTGTTGTCTAAGACTTATGAATTATATGACCTGTACAAAAAGTATGCAAGTGGTGAAACGCACTTTTTACGAGATTTTAAAAAAGAAAAAGGATTCAAAGAATTAATTCTAAATTTTTTGTCAGTCTTATTTTTAATACGCTCAATTGATATGTCTGACACTATGAAAATACCTTATATCTTTCCATCAATACAGAGAGAGATACTAATCCCCAATGATAACGAGATTCCCGCCGAAACGCGAGGACGATTCTATTTCATGATAACCGATGAAATAACAATTCATAATGCTTGCACATTACCTGACAAGTAAACAATAGTATTTCTTTCATCTTAAATATCCTATAAATATATGGCAACATAGCTCAGTCGGGTAAAACGCAGATAACAATTGGATATAAGCAAACCATTTTTTGGGTTCGAATCCTCATGAGGGTTTTTTTCATTTTTTCTTTTTTTTTCTATTTGTTTTCATTTTGTTCCCGTATTTTTGTTTCTTTCTTTGATGGTTTGTATTTGTATGTATGTCTTTATATAACACAACAGTTTATTATTTGCATGGCTTAATTGCATGCATTTAATCAATAACATCTTTGATATAATGCTAAACTTTTCTGATCTGCCATATCGGCTTAAGATACTTCTCTGTTGTGTTGTCACAGAGTTCATGAAGGAATCTAAATGTTTATGCGAAAGTGAAATAAAAATTTAATGTCGATGCTGAGTTTCGAACCTACACGGCAAAAGATCTGTTAAACATGTACTGTATACTTTACCACTGAGCTAATTTGCACTTAGTACAAAATCTAGAAATATTTAGATTGTAACATGTTAGAAAAATGTTGAATTCCCTAGGTTCCATTTTAATCTATTTATAGTCATGTTTGTAAACATCAAGTTATCTTTGGGG
This sequence comes from Mercenaria mercenaria, assembly GCF_021730395.1. NCBI lineage: Eukaryota > Metazoa > Mollusca > Bivalvia > Venerida > Veneridae > Mercenaria > Mercenaria mercenaria. The sequence continues at coordinate 72,191 of NW_026463495.1, forward strand.
CATAATACAACTAATAATGTACAAAAAATTGGTAAAATAGGTAAATCTGTGTGTACAACCTGACATTTAAATGAAAATATATTTATGTCTGTCCTTTCTGTTGTCCCACCCTTCCAGTCCATTTCCCCCTTCATACACCACCCGACGCAAACCAGTTCTTTCGAATTAATTTTTCATCATCAAGCAATGAAGGGCGGAAGAACCACAAGCATAGGACAATAACAGTCTTTGGTGGTTTTTCTCCGTTTGATTTCAAATAAGACGTCAACACATACTTGAACTTAAATTGAAATATGTCTTTTTAATATGAAATGACGAGTAATAATTACGTAAACTAGCAATAATAAGTTATGACACAAAAAAGAAGTACCAAAATAAGATCATACATACAAAATCAAACCATAAATCAAATGTTGGGTACGAACCCGCCTTAAACAGATAACTGTTGTGTACTAACATCAACATTTAAAATAATGCCTCAAAATTGAAATTGATGACAATAATAGTTTTGTATATCTACAAGGCTCAAAAAATGAAGATGAATATATGTGAAGACTGAATTACACTCAATTTACTTTTTATTAAATTACAGATGCTTGAAAAATGAAGCCGATGTAATTTAAAGACACAATAAAGAATAAAATGAATTAAAAAAAAAAAAACATTAGGAATTATCTGTTTAGAAAATTCTGAAATAGTTTTTGTATGACATAAGAAATGAACGAAATGGTCCGAAACGTTTAATTACCGCAACGGATTGATAATTACCGGAAGCAACATACAATTATGAACGTGATGGACTGATATATATAAAATGGGTCGGGATACATAAACACATTTATCTACAATAAATATTTATATAATGTTATTTATATACAATTCTAATATGATTGTCTCTGTTAAAACACTCTTACGCTAGAATGACGTCACGTTAACGTGCGATTACGTCAAAGATTTTGTTGCGACCAAGAAAGAGCGCTTCTATATTTTATCTTATGTTTGAGATTAAGGGCATATTAGAATCGAAATAATTTATAGCACAAGCGTGCTTTAACACTATTTATACACTCGGATGGTAATACGTCGTTCAAATAATTTCACTCGGGCTGCGCCCTCGTGAAATTATTACGCCCGACGTATAACCACCCATCGTGCATAAATAGTGTTAAAGCACTCTTTTGCTATAAATTATTTCTTAAATAATATTGTTATGTTAACCTTGAATTTGATGTAATATGAATTAAGGCACCGCCTAGCATTGGGGATTTATCTTTTATATATCCGCTTAGAAAGAAATATTCAACGCTCAAGAAAGTGAAACTTTGCTCTAAACTGTAGTTTACATTTAGTGTCATCATACCTCTTACAGCGAATATCATACTTTGCAAAATTTACGGAAGCCATGCCGGTGACGTCATTCAGCGTTCTCGCACTAGCTTTTAGAATTTTGTTTTGTTTGTTTGCACTCCACGCAGAAACTTGACGGTCTTTACACTTCCTTACTGTTTTAAAAGTGTTTTTCAGTTGCATGTACAGTTTTCATTACGAAAAAGAAGTAAAATAATCATGTTAGCGCGGTTTACGAGTTTCTATGACTGATTCGGGGTGCTCGGATGTTCATAAAGACAACCAGTCAGCGGATTTTACAGAAACCGGAACCGGAAAACATCGAAAAAATTGCCTCAGTATATGCAAACAGCAAAGACGAATATCTATATACGGACGTTACCGTCTCGGGGATTTTCATCCCCTAATAAAGCCTTCCAAAACAGTGACCTTAAAATGTACATAACGATCAATTTGAAACATTACTGTGTATGTTTAAAGTTGTAAATAGTGCACTAACAGGTGAAAACAAGAGGGTCATGATGGCCCTATATCGCTCACCTGAGTTTACTAACAAAATCTAGGCGAGTGGGTCATGGTAAAGATTATTCAAGATAACTACCGAAATCTGTTTAAAAATTAAACTGGTGGTCGAAATATCTTAGCTGTAGCTTCAAAAACAAGAAAGTAGGTCAGTAGTTCAGGGTTAAGAATATTAAAGATGAGTATTGAGATCAGTATCAAAAGTTATAAACATGGTCCAAATTTCTGTGCTGTACCTTCAAAAACAAGAAAGTAGTAGGTCATGACTGAGACAATTCAAGATGAATATTAAAAATCTGTATCAAATAATATGCTTGTGGTCGAAATTTCTTTTCCACTGCTTCAAAAACAAATAAGTCTATGTAAAACAAGGGACCACCCAGGCATGACCATAGACTGACCCCAGGGTCATGATTTGAACATGGTGGTAGAAAACTACTAGAGCATAACACATTCTAAATATCTAAACTCTAGGGCCTTATGGTTTAAGACAAGAATTTTTTTAAAGGTGTTTCCCTGTACAAGTCTATTTAAACCATGTGCCCTCCAGGGCGGGGCCATATTTGACCCCAGAGGTAAAATTTGAACAATCTTGGTAAAGGACCACTAGATGATGCTACATACAAAATATCAAAGCCCTAGGCCCTGTGGTTTTGAATAAAAAGATTTTCAAAGATTTTCCCTATGCAAGTCTATATAAACCATTTGACCCCTGGGGCGGGGCCATATTTAAACCGAGGGGGATAATTTGAACAATCTTGGTAGAGGACTACTAGATGATGCTACATACCAAATATCAAAGCCCTATAGGCCCTGTGGGTTTGGACAAGAAGATATTCAAAGTTTTTCCATTCTATATAAACCATGTGACCCCCGGGGCGGGACCATTTTTGACCCTAGGGGGATAATTTGAACACCTTGTTAGTGGACCGTTAGATGATGCTACATACCAAATATCAAAGCCTTAGGCCGTGTGGTTTTGAACAAGAAGATTTTCCCTATCCAAGTCTATATAAACCATGTCACCCCCGGGGCGGGGCCATATTTAAACCTAGGGGGATAATTTGGACAATCTTGGTAGAATGTTGCTACGTACCAGATATCAAAGCCCTAGGCTCTGTGGTTTTGGACAAGAAGATTTTCAAAGTTTTCCCTATTTAAGTCTATGTAAACAATGTGACACCCGGGGCGGGGTCATATTTGATCCTAGGGGGATTATTTGAACAATCTTGGTAGAGGACCACTAGATGATGCTACATACCAAATATAAAAGCCCTATGACAAGAATATTTTTTAAAGTTTTTCATTTCGGTTGCCATGGCAACCAGAGTTCTGCATGGAATTCAGTTCTTTGAATAATTTTTAAAGAAGACCATCCAAAAACATCCCTGTGAAGTTTCATCAAAATAGGCCTGGTGGTTTATGAGAAGGTGTTATTTAAAGGAAAGTGTGGACGGACGACGGACGGACGCCGGACGGTGAGC
>NW_026463496.1:0-23616 GCF_021730395.1 Mercenaria mercenaria
AATCTAACATGGAAGGATAATTCACAAACACACGTTTCAATAAAAAAAGGTTTGTAACAACAACCTCTATCTACAATGCGCATTATACGAGCCTTTGCACTAACGCTTCTAAATGCGATCTTTTTTACGTTCAGACATGAAATAATCGTATAGTGAAGAAATCCTTTGAAAAGAAAAAATATATTCTTGTTCCGGAATACTTTTTGGGAAAGCAAAGGAACAAGGATTTAACACGTTTCATCTGAACAGCTGTGTTTATTTGTACCATACAAAATGTAACCAACGTTAAAATATGATAGACAGAATAGCAATAAAAATGTCAATGTAGAAGCAACTGCTGGAGTTACTTCCCTCTTAATGAATAAACTTATATATTATGTGTAAATAAGAACAAACATAGGGACGGGAGCCAGCCTAATAGGTCACCTGCTATTTTGTTTATGCATCAGGAATATCTCTTTATGTATGCAGTAAATACAAGAAATAATCCAGGATAAAAAGAATAGTATTGAAAAGAAAAAAAAAATGTTCCGTTCCGTTCCGCAGAGTATCATTTTCGTAGGGGATATTTATACTTTGCGGAATGAAACGGAACAACCGGTGAAGTATCAAAGATTCGATCTGTTCGCGTGAGTTTACTTTTTTTAATGTGTATGCATTTGATCATATAAAATGCATATCAACAATGTCTAAACTACATCGAGGGAAAATGGACGATTAAAGATAAGAACTTCAACTATGGTCTTTGAATCAAGATTTGTTTAACACTTAGTTCTTCAAAATTTAGTCCTAATATATTAACAGAATTAAAATTGCTTTTCATTTTTTTTTTTCAGTAAATTACATTTGAAATGTTAAGTGTTTAGGCAGTATAATACTTGAAATGAACTTTTAAATCTGGGGACAAGAGGACAGCAAAGTATGATGTCGTCCTGGCACACTTTTGAACATTTTCCATATTTCTGTATGATACTCTCATACAGTTACCATATTTCTGCATTTATCTAAACGTTGCATGCAAAACATTGGTATATACAACTAGATGCCCACGGGCAACATGTCGAGCCCGTCAGCTGTCAAAAGGACTGGGAGTTGCACACGACACTCTGTCGCATTGAGGCAAACATTTATGCCAAATAAAAAAAAAAACTGCAAAAAGTTACGAGTTATTTGTAGAGACAACAAAGGGAAGTAAATCTTAAAAAAAAAATTTTTTAAAAAATTGTAAGTCCACACAAAAATACTTACCAGTAGAGATAGGTCAAAATACACCTCAAAATTGGATGTAACATGCATGTTGCACTACAGAAAAGTGGTCTTGATTTTTCCCTACGACCAGTAATAAAAAAGTTACAATATACATGTAAGCTATTTATAGTAACAACAAGCAAATTCGATGAATTGGTATCCCCCGCCAAAAGAGTTTGTGGTGAGGAATGGCAAAAAAATATATCCGTCAAAAAGTTAAAGATGTTTATAAGAAGCAAATAATTTCATTACTCAAAATCAATTTAACAGAAAACAAATGTTTAATTAAAGAGTACACAATAAATGTATGATACTTTGATCCTGACTAAAGAATTTATTTTGAATGGGATATGCTTTTTGTAATAAGCTTAGCTTTTAAAATTAAATGCAGTTAATTGAAATGTGAGCTTGAAGTTAAACTGGAATGAAATATTGTCTTTGAGTGGTTTGGCACCAGGTGTTGCTGATTAACATTTGAACTTAAAAGAACAGATGTCCTTAAGAGAACACAGGTAAGATATTTTGAACATGGCTGAGGGCAAGGTTTGTGCAGTCACAACTTAACATGTTGAAGGTTTGAACATTTAAAAAAAAAAAAAAAAAAAAAAAAAGGAATGGAAATATAATTATATATGTATATATTCATTTTTTTAGGGGGTGGGGGTGCGGGGAACGGGGAGAGGAAACAAAAATTCACATGTTAATTATAAATATTGATGGAAAATTAAAAATGAAAAAAAAAAGGTAAAGGGTGAAGTTGGGGGGGGGGGGGGTGCAGAGGATGCATGATTAGTGGTGGGGCATGACTGTATGGAGGAGTGAAGGTGGGGGAACTTGCATGTTGATAAATAATCATGGAAGGTTTGAAAAAAAATCTAAAATAAAAAATGAAAGAAAAAAAAAATTATTATTTGTTTTTTTTGGGGGGAAGGGGGTTGGGAGGGGGAGGGGGTGTGACCAAGGCAAGTGGGTGACCAGGTGTAGGTGCGCAACTTCACATGTTTCTAATAAATGTTCACAGAAAAGAATGAAAGAAATTTAATGAAATTCTGCGAATGGTAAGTTTGTTATGTACAAATATGTGGATTTTTTTTTTGGGAGTGGGGGGGGGGGGGGGCAGAGGATACATGATCATTTGGGGGGCCCATGACTGTATGGAGGAGTGAGGTTGGGAAATGGTACAACTTGCATGTTGATAAATAATCATGGAAGGTTTGAAAAAAATCTAAAATAAATGAAAAAAATAATTTTTTTGGGGGGGGGGGGGGGGGGGTGAGGGGGCTTGGGATGGGGAGGGAGTGTGACCAAGGCAAGTAGGTGACGAGGTGTGGGTGCATAACTTCACATGTTTATAATAAATGTTCACAGAAAAGAATGAAAGAGATTTAACTAGAGCTATCACTAAAGGTGATGAATGTACCCCCCGCATGCACTGACAAAGTACATTGAATTTGACACACACAAGACCGCATAATTATGTGGACTGTATGTATACAGTATAGTAACAAAAAACAAAGTCCCATAACTATGTAGAATATTTATCTAAAAGAATGTAACATGCACCATGCACAACTAAGGTTGGTACTGATCACTTGTGTGAAGTTTCATTAAATTGTGTGCAAGGGTTTGGTAGATTAGGCACGCACAAGATTGCATATGCAGGCTGTATGTACATAGTATGTTAACAAGAAACAAAGTCCCATAACTCTGCAATTTTTGTCGCTGAAAGAACCTAACATGCCACATGCACAACTACTGTTGTTACTGATCAGTTGTGTGAAGTTTCATTAAATTGTGTCAAGGGGATGAGGAGAGATGGTGCGCACAAGATTGTGTCTATGTATATAGTATAGTAACAAAAAAACAAAGTCCCATAACTCTGCAAATTTTTTTTCTGAAAGAACCTAACATGCCACATGCACAACTACTGTTGTTACTGATCAGTTGTGTGAAGTTTCATTAAATTGTGTCAAGGGGATGAGGAGAGATGGTGCGCACAAGATTGTGTCTATGTATATAGTATAGTAACAAAAAAACAAAGTCCCATAACTCTGCAAATTTTTTTTCTGAAAGAACCTAACATGCCACATGCACAACTACTGTTGTTACTGATCAGTTGTGTGAAGTTTCATTAAATTGTGTCAAGGGGATGAGGAGAGATGGTGCCCACAAGATTGTGTCTATGTATATAGTATAGTAACAAAAAAACAAAGTCCCATAACTCTGCAAATTTTTTTTCTAAAAGAACCTAACATGCCCCATGCACAACTACTGTTGGTACTGATCACTTGTGTGAAGTTTCATTAAATTGTGTCTAGGGGATGAGGAGAGATGGTGCGCACAAGATTGTGTCTATGTATATGTTATAGTAAACAAAAAAACAAAGTCCCAAAACTCTGCAAATTTTTTTTTCTTAAGAACCTTACATGCCCCATGCACAACTACTGTTGGTACTGATCACTTGTGTGAAGTTTTCATTAAATTCTGTCAAGGGGAAAAAGGAGAGATGGTGCGCACAAGATTGCGTCTACGGACAGACGGACAGACGGACAGACAGACAGACGGACAGACAGACAACCTGAAACCAGTATACCCCCCCCTTACAACTTTGTTGTCAGGGGGTACAATGAAATTCTGCCAAATGATAAGTTGTTATGTAATATGTACAAATATGTGGATTTTTAGACAATTAAAGGGCAATAACTCTGAAGTTACAAAAGAAATCCGTACAAAATTGTGTGTGCACAACCACATTATAGTGCTCTAAATTCTGTTAAAGTTTCATAGTTCAAGGTCAAATATATCAAAAGTTATGATGCAGAAATCGCCATATTTATAGTACCCTATATAGTTAACACTAGAAACTTCTAAGGGCCATAACTCTGGTGTTACTTAGGCAATCTGACTGAAACTTGACGGGCCGCAAGAATTCATAGTGGTGTACATGTATATGAAGTTTTAAATAAATATTCCCAACCATTTCCTAGATATGGCTCCAGACGGACGGACCGACGGAAGGACGGAAAGACGGACGCAAAGACGGACTGAAGGACGGACGGACGGACAACGCCAAAACTATATCCCTCCGACTTTCGTCGGGGGATAACAAAGGGAAGTAATTCTAGGTTGTTGCGCATGACATTCCATCTCATGATGGTGAACAACTGTGCCAAGTTACATCAAAATCCCCCTATGCATGAAAAACAAGAGCTGTCTCCATAGGATGACACATGCCCCCGATGGCACTTTGAATGAATAGTTATGGCCGATGTTGACCTACGGACCTGGGTCTTGTGCGCGACACGTCGTCTTACTGTGGTACACATTCATGCCCAATAATTTTAAAATCCATGCATGAATGACAAAGATATGGACCGGACACGCCCATCAATGCACTATCATGAAATATGACCTTTAACGTCTAAGTGTGACCTTGACCTTTGAGCTACAGACCTGGGTCTTGCGCATGACACGTCGTCTTACTGTGGTACACATTCATGCCAAGTTATTTGAAAATCCATCCATGGATGACAAAGATATGGACCGGACAGTGTGCACTATCATGAAAAATGACCTTTAACATCTAAGTGTGACCTTGACCTTTGAGCTACGAACCTGGGTCTTGCGCGCGACACCTCGTCTTACTGTGGTACACATTCATGTCTAGTTCTTTGAAAATCCATCCATGGATGACAAAGATATGGACCGGACACAAATGCACTATCATGAAAAATGACCTTTAACGTCTAAGTGTGACCTTGACCTTTGAGCTACGACCTGGGTCTTGCGCGCGACATGTCGTCTTACTGTGGTACACATTCATGCCAAGTTATTTGAAAATCCATCCATGGATGACAAAGATATGGACCTGACACGAATGCACTATCATAAAAAATGACCTTTAATGTCTAAGTGTGACCTTGACCTTTGAGCTACGGACCTGGGTCTTGCGCGCGACATGTCGTCTTACTGTGGTACACATTCATGCCAAGTTATTTGAAAATCCATCCATCGATGACAAAGATATGGACCGGACACGAAAATTGCGGACAGACTGACAGACCGACAGACAGACAGACCGACAGACGATTCAAAAACTATATGCCTCCCTTCGGGGGCATAAAAATGATCCAGACAAAGTCATTCTTGTATCTGACCTTTGACCTCTAAGTGTGACCTTGACCTAAGGACCTGGTTCTTGCGCATGACACTCCGTCTCATGGTGGTGAACATTTGTGCCAAGTTACATCAAAATCCCTTTATGCATGAAGAAGAAATGCTCCGGACAAAGTTGTCATTCTTGTATCCTTTGACCTGTAAGTGTGACCCTGACCTTAGACCTAGGGACCTGATTCTTGCGCATGACACTCCGTCTCATGATGGTGAACAATTGTGCCAAGTTACATTAAAATCCCTCCATGCATGAAGAAGCAATGCTCCGGACAAAGTCGTTATTGAACTTGACCTTTAACCTCTAAGTGTGACCTTGAACTTTGGGGTTTGCGCATGACACTCCGTCTCACTAAGGTTAACATTTATGCCAAATATAAATGAGATTGCTGCATGCATGTCAAAGTTATGGTCCGGACAAACAAATCCGGACTGACGCACGGACGCACGCACGCACTCACGCACATACACCGAACAGCCATTTGGACAACTATGTCTTCGCTTCCGCAAGCGGGCTCGACAAAAACTCGGTTTCACTGATGTTGATCCGTGGAGGGAAAAAAAAGATATTTCACATGCTATTTTGTTTTACGAATCAGGAATAAATATGTCATGATTAGAGGAATCACGTTGCAAAAAAGTAAATAATAAAGTGTTCCGTTCCGTTCCACAAGGTATCATTATCCTGACAGATATTTATACTTTGCGAAACGGAACGGAACATTTTTTTTTAATTTTAAAGATTATATCTGTACACATATGTGTATATATAGTGTATGCATTTTACTAAACAGTTGGTTGACCATATTTACATTCAGATATGAAATAAATATATCAAACTCACAAGCCGTTAGTGCACAGGCTCGTATAATGCGCAGTGTAGATAGAGATTGTTATTACAAACCTTTTTTTATTGAAACGTGTGTTTGTGAATTATCCTTCCATGTTAGATTCAAAGGAAGGTTGAAACCCAAACAGTTTATCTGTTGTTTTTTTTTGTACTTTTATAAATAAGTTGCCATTAAATGTCTATGACAAAAATTGTTCTAACTTCATAAACTCCTGCGTGTTAATTAAGACATCTCGATTATCAACCAGAAAATTAGAGTAAAAAAATTCACCTGGCCTGAAGACTATCCCTAAATGATTTATCGCTCAAAATATTTTGGAATTTTAAAGACCCAGTAAAATCAATATATCTTAATCTATAAAAACGCAGTTTGTATCGGTGTAGGATAAATTCCGAAGTTCAAGCCAGGCTTGGAACAATTCTTTTTCATATTTCATAAGCCTTGAAAAAAAATTAATATAACTATTATTTTCTTGTTCCGTTTCGTTTCGCAAAGTATAATTACCTCGTAGGATAGTTATATTTTGCGAAACGGAACGGAACAGTGTAGAAATTATGAATGAAAATATCGATTATGCAGAGATTATATTGCAACATGTACGTATACACTTTAAAAATATAAGTCACGGTGATGAGATTTCCTGGACTGGGAAACGCAACAATATAAATCGTTTATAACATACTGCATGGAATAAAATTCTATGCCCTGTGTGGTACCCCATTGTTTGTTCCGTTCCGTTTCGTTCCGTTTCGCAAAGTATAAATAGCCTTTGAATTCTATAACTATTTTAAAGAAATGTAGGCAAAATTCTATAAAAACGGTCGAATTTTCATAATAATCATTTGTAAAATTTCAAACAGAGCGATCTTAATTACTTAATTCTTTCGAAAAACAAATCAATGATAAATACTCTGGGCATAAAATTCTGACTTTTGAAAGTACAAAAGAACAGAATAAAAAATCTAAAATAATGAAAAAGTGGGAGCAATTACAATACATGGAGTAAAACGATTTTTGGCAAACAGATTTCTGTTAGTGATGCAGAATAGGTTACGTGACCTCCTGAACGTAAACAGAAATGCTGTTTAAGGTAACTTGACATGAACAACTAAGATGGCGTCACGAAATTAGGGTTGGTCACATTATTTACTCGTATAGACGATATGCTGCTACAGAGGTCTAAAGATACATTCTAATCATTTAAAACACACATAAACAATTGTAAAAATGCATTTAATTAATAAAATTATAAAATCAAATATTCTGAAACTCACCATGAAAACTAGTCAATTTTTGTGCGCATTTTGTGGAAAAGTTATGCATCTAAACTAAAAATAATTTATATCCTCATATCTTTGAATATGTCCTTCAGGTGCTCCACCTATGAACAAAAGAACTTATCCTCTGCGTTTTATGCTATTTGCTCTGGAATTTCATTAGTAAATTATACTATCTATACCAGTAAATAATGTGACCAACCCTAATTTCGTGACGCCATCTTGGTTGTCCCTGTCAAGTTACCTTAAAAATAAAGAATTATGATGTCGTTGCAGTTTTTAATAAGTTTTAAATGAACCTTTGTACATGTATTTTTTGACACAACAATTTAAAAGTTATTCTTGTCAAACAATAATGTAAATTCCTTGAGGGCAAACAGGTCACAGAGGTAGGATATCCACTATTATCGTTTGAGACATTTACCTTTTATACAGGATATAGCACATTCGCTTTTAATAACAAATTAAAGAAGAAACTTTTTATTGATTTCAACTTCTCAGCAATTTAAAGAACCGGGGCGGTACAATCACAGTGATGTGTCACATGGCGCGAAAACATGACGTAATGCCATGACAATCTCGGGCAAAAATACCGCTTTGATCTCCAATTCAGATGTCAAGATACCAACACACTTCTTTTAGCTCTTTGATGGGGGTGTAAATTGATGATGAAAACAAGGTCAATTACTTAGTTCATCAACTGAATAATTACCGATAATCGTTAATGCTTTTCTCACTTTCAACACGGGTGGATGGATGATGATTATTGTGTCCAAATTTTTGGGACACTTTTCAAAATAAATATTTTTCGGGAAATTACACTGTGTACATAATTGTACATAATACTTCTTTCATAGAAGTGGCAGTATTAAAATGTCAATTATTAGGGCGAGTGACTGTTCACTAAGGGCGAGTAGATATTACTGGCAGCCTCACTCGGGGCGTTGAATTCTTCATGTGAGGAAGCCATCCAGCTGGCTTACGGAAGGTCGGTGGTTCTATCCAGGTACCCGCTCGTGATGAAATAATGCACGGAGGGGCACCTGGCGTCTTCCTCCACCATTAGAAGCTGAAAAGTTGCCATATGACCTATCATGTGTTGGTGCGACGTTAAATCAAAAAAAAAAAAAAGAAAAAAAAGATATAACTGGTAACTAGTCCTGCAGGGCAAGTGGTGTGAAATTTTTTTTTTCACCCCTGAGTTTAGCAAATCCTTTAATATTAAGTACTTTGGTGTGTTTAGAGGTTTCCACACAAAACAAGTATTTCATACACAAATTGAAAATATAAGATTTTCAATTTAGTATTGTTCATATGTTGCCTATCTCTGAAGTTACTGACTTTTGACATTGTGACAACAAGTTTCCACAGGCAATGTCTGACTTTAACAGGTCCTGCAGGTATCCATGTCTCAACCTCTTATTTAGCAATAAGCTCTGTTTTTAAGTATCCAATGCTTTGACTTGGGAAAGAAAATCTTCTTTCCATTTAAATCAAGACCAATTGAAGCAAGTTAAAAAATCTAAGAAAATTTATTTTAACATAATTATGTGAAAAATGTTTCAATCAATATTCACACACTATACTCTATAATCAATATTCAGCCAACATTGTGTAAAAATCTACCATAATACAATTACATTCAACTTAAATTAATAAAGTAAATAATTTTTAAAATGTAGTTTTTCCATCGATTAAAATTTATAATAGTTGAAATTGTAATAAGTTAAACTAAATATATTTATGCATCAAAACAAGTCAATAATACATCAATAAAAGAATACTGACCTTATTGTCTACTATTTAAGGTATGCAGAGATGGGGTTGAAGTCAGTTTAAATGGCTGTCTTTCAAAGTTGTTTGACATGGGTTTTAAATAAAATTTTCAACAATAAAAATTTACAAATTAATCTATTCAGTAAAAGTAATATATCTCAATATATATTTACCTATTGTTTCTTTAAGTTCCAACATTAACAGCATGAAATTTGTGTCACGTAAAGACCAAATATAATGTCTTTAATACTGGTAAAAAGAAGACAAACTCAGTGTGAAATGAAGTGTGAAATGACGCACAGCGAGGAAATTTGAGCCCGCAGTTCTTAATCAGAGCAGGAAGTAAAACTCTGTGTGTGTGTTGGAAGGGTACATGAATTCTTTTCCAGGGGTGGTGGGTGGACTCAATTTTGGACTTTGACATTTGACCTATCAACCAAGTTCATGTGCACATTTGTCTCATCACAACCTACTATATGCCAAATTGAACTCAATACCTTGTGCTCTGGACACAAAATATGAATGACAGATCTGACCTCACTGTGACCTTGACCAACCAGATTCATGCGCTTTGTGCATAGTCTCATTGACACCTATCTATATGCCACAACTGAGTCACCTTCAATGGATATTATCTTATGCCTTATGCTCCGTACACGAAATAGGATGGTCAAATTTTACAATTGAGCTCCATCTGTGACCTTGACCTTTGACCTACTGACCTGGTTCATGCGCTCTGCACATAATCTCCACCCCCCCCCCCCCCCCCCCACCTCCCGCTTGAAAAATAATATTCTCCCTGGGGGCAGATTTCCTATAAAATATTTCTCCCTGGGGTGGATTTCAAAAGAAATATTCACCCCAGCCCTGAAAATATTGCTCCCCCACTTCCAGGGGTGAAGATTTAGGGGGTCACCCCCATTGAAAATATTGCCTCATTGCTTGTCTAACAATAGGGTTTAATGTCCACAACTGTTAGGCAGAATATTCATATTTCAAATAGAAGAGCTATTGTTTTCAACCTTTTGTCAGTGTCCACAGTGGTTTCACTAAAGTTTTGTTTGTGAGCGGGTTTCTCGGAAACTACTGGATAAAATGTTTTTGGACTTTAAGCATGTCTCAAAGGTCAAATACTTTTGGAGGTATATGCAGCATAAAAAAGCTTTTGAGGCTACACTGGGAGCACTTAACAACATTTAAGACAATATTTTTCAAACCACTGAATATAAATTCTAACTTGACACAATGATAGATTGCAAGGAAGTAATGTGCACAAGAACGATAACTCAATCTTGAATGATTTGAGAATTATCCCCCTTTTGTATTTAATTTTTGACATTTTTAACTTGGACATTCAAAGAATAAGGTGGGCAACCTTGATAGTGTTGGTTAAAGTTTAATGACATCTTCTCAATATCATGATAATTATATTTCAGATTGCTATTTACACATGCGGCATTTGACAGCAAAAGTCTACGTTATTTTGAACAGCCCTCGTATACTATGTTTAATACTAAAAGGGCAATAACTTTGTGAAAAATCTTCCCATCAAAACATGAAGAAAATATACACATCTCCTCTTGAAGCTTCCCATGAAGTTTCTATGATGTCCAGCTAGTGGTTGCGCACAAGAAATAGTAAAATATATAGTAAACTTATGTTGAAAAATCGAAAGGGCAATAACTCACTGAAAAAGGGGTAAATTCAGAAATAGTCAAAATCGGCCTAACTTCAAAAATCTTTGAAAATCTGTCAAATGAAACATAAATATGTCTTTATTCATATTTCATTACTGTAATTACCTTTTTTGCACGTTTGTCGCGTTTTCCGGGCTTTTTATCACGCCTACCCAAACACACTTTTGACGTCATTACGTTTGATTTTATTTAACGTCATGTCGTTGTACAAAACACGTATATATAGTCTTATCCATTTTATTTGTAGTTTGCGCATGAACTCCTAATATCCAATGGACAAAGACCATTTTTCACATTTTTCTTGCTTTTAATTACATGTCAGCCGTATGACAATATGCTTAGTCGCGAAAACATGTGACAAATTGACAATTCGGGAACCACTCATTTAACTCTAATTATAATACTTTACCCGTGGCAATAATCAGTAACATTGAAGTGGAAAGTTAAAGTGATGTTTTCTACCATTTTCAGGTGCTATCCCAACCTACCATATGTAGGTCAGGTCTCGTGTTCACAAAACATTTTCAGTCTCGGCTGAGACAATGAAACTTTATTTGTCATTTATATCTAAACAGCATGTTTAAAACTAAATTTTAAGTTAATAACCATTTTCAAATGATTTTTCAGTATTGATGGTCAGTTTCAGTTGGAATTAAGTTTTGAAGTTTTAGAAAAATTGATATTGAAATTTCAAGCTCAAACTCGGCTGAGACCGAAAAATGATTTGTGAACACGAAGCCAGGCTAGCCAATCTTGAACCCTGCGCGACCTCAAAGTAAAAAAGAAATAAACATTCTTTTTGTGACTACGTATGTCCGGGAATAAAATGTAAGAAATCGCTATTATGATAATGTAGAAGATTTTGTTTTGTTCATTATATGACTATTCTATTTTCGTACCTCTTTTAAAACGAATTCACTATAATGATAATCATCGGGAATATTCCGGTTAATTTATTGAGCAAACTACCAAAAGTACCTTCCGCGCCTACACCAAATGCTGTATTCTTTTTCCTGCAAACCGACATATTCAACAAAGAAGAAAAGAAATATTATGAAAGAATTTTAGAAAATACAATGTACTAGAATAAACAATTATTGTGCGTTTGATGTGTATTACTTTTTAACATTCATTACGAAACGAGTTTTTCGGCGCCAGCGAAAAGCCCGAGAAATATATAGTTACGATGTGCAAGAATTGATAATATTGTAAATAGGAACATGGAAACCTTGAAATAGTTTCAGCATTCCTTACATATTGACCAAAGACGGAAACAAATTAAGACATATTAAATTGTTAGTAGAAAGTGTAGTATTCTTTTCAGAAAATCAGTAACATAGTTACATATATATAATAAAAATCGCCAAAATTATATCGAAATTTTGCCTAATAAAATTGAATCCATATATGCATTGTAAATGCAAATCTAATTATAAACTTAAAGAAGTTATGACAGTCGTTTATACATGTTGCAAAGTAGAACGAACGCAGGTGCAACATATGTTAACGTGCCTATCCTCTAAATTTCGTTTTTAGACAGAATACCATATTTCTTGACAATAAAGAATTTCACGTACAAGGTCAAACTCCAGACTAAACGTATCTGTATTAAAACTGAAATGCAGCTAACATTTCCCTACAAACAAACAACAAGTTTAATAAAAACAAATTAAAAATACGTATCTCCAATGTACGGTAAAAGATATTTAAGGTATAACACAGAATACCAAATTTAAACGATGACAGTCATGACCTTGGTCTTGTATCAAGACGCCGGACTTAGAAACTCTGGATTACAATTTCATTCTCCAGCTCCTTAAACGAATCCATTTACAGGAACTTTGTGTTGTTTTATGCTAAATATCAACGTTTTTTCTTGAACTAGAATCCAAAACCTTAAATAATTTACCATTGTTCAGGAGTAACGTGGTTGAAACCAATGTCAACCTTTTTACACTAATGTAGAAAAAAATAAAGATAACTATTCATTTTAGTAGATAGGTACAGCATTCAAATTAGTCAGCAGAAACAAGAGCGGCTCAAGAGAGGGCGACCTCTTTAAAACTTGCGGGTATACATTTATAACATAAAGTTGAAACATAAGTAATTCAAACACAAAATCTTTGGCTAGTTTCGCTCGTAAAAATATACATGTAAATAGTATTCATAACTGCTAAAGGTCTTGAACGAAAGTTGAGTTTTAATCAACCTTCTTTTTTTACAAATTTAAAAGCTCACAATGATTGTGTCAAATATTGAGGCCCATGTGTGTGAAGTATACGCTGGACTGAATCACTAAGGTGTATTGGCGTATGTTTTTCCAAGGGGGCATGTCCCATTCTGCACCCCGCTATACCATAATCAGCCCATTTAACGTTTCATTGAAAGGGAGTAATTGTAATTTAGCATTATGTGAATAAGACCGGGATGCGTACAGAAGGATACTTAAAATTTTAGCCAATTACTGTATCATCTTAAAAAAAAAAGATTAAACCTTTTAAAAAATGATACATAAAATACGTCATATAGTAGATCTACCAGATCTAATAAACGAATGTGGACTAGAGTTCTAGTAAACAATTTAAATAAGCCTAAACGTTGTTTCATTTTCGAGTTAAAACATATTTAAGTAGGCTACATTTTTGAAAGAGCCTGGTTACCTGTAGGCCTAACGTATTTTTCCCATATTTTCTACTAAATTGAATTCAAATTTAGTAATGTTTTAGGAATAAAGATGACCTTATTCAAGAAAAACTACTTAAATTACTGAGAATTACACAAATGTGTGGGTGGAAGAAAACACGATGAAAATATCTTCCGAACACAGCCTACCTTCCGTTGTGTCTGCGTGTGAACTTCGGCAATTCGTTGT
This sequence comes from Mercenaria mercenaria, assembly GCF_021730395.1. Classification (NCBI taxonomy): domain Eukaryota; kingdom Metazoa; phylum Mollusca; class Bivalvia; order Venerida; family Veneridae; genus Mercenaria; species Mercenaria mercenaria. The sequence continues at coordinate 13,892 of NW_026463496.1, forward strand.
TTTCGTCTCATATGTTTCAAAGATAAAAAAAATGTCTTCTACAATAACTAATAAGAACCGGCATATTAACATATTCAAATGTAAATTCATGTCAGACAGCGGCAGTAAAATGGTTTTGTCTAGTTACTGTAGCAGTATTGCCTGTGCCGTTCACATTGCAATTTGTACTGGCTAGTTTGGTGGGAAATTACACCGTGCACCGGGAATGTATATTGCCGCCATTTCCTGTCGTTTTCTAAATATACCCGGTACTATTTCTTTCTACCTGATGTCGTACACCTACATGGCACTGCTAAATAAACCTAAAAATAGCAACCTATTAATTTTAAAGAGGTCATCAACATAATTGCCCAAACACTGGTCACGTAGGTGTACTATGCATAACTTGCAGTTTTTGAAAAATGCAAGACAGTTATAGCAGAAGGCTGTATTTCAAACTTGGCTAAACAGTAAGCATTTATTGAACTATTTTTCTTAACGAGATAGATCTAGAAATCCCATAACAAGCGAGACTTAAACTTCGATTTTTTAGGTACAAGTTAGAAAGCAAATACAAATGTACAAAAAAACATCGTATTAAAATGGAATTTATATTTATTTACCAACGTTAGAATTATTCGAGATAAAGCAAAACATTTTGTTCATTTTGCCGCATATCGTATTGATGGTGCGTGATATGCGAATGAGACAGTAGTTAGGCTGTTACGCAGTGATACTACGTCATCAAGTATACACGTCATGATGCTTGGTATCTTCCTGGAATAGTATACAATGTGTATGTATGAGAAGGAGAATGTTATCTCTTTACTTCAGGATGAACAAGAGCTGTCTGTTGACAGCGTGCTCGACTATTCGAAGCATTGATAGAAGTATAGGGTCAAAATATTACCATAGATTTTCAAACAAAAATAAAGGAATAGATAATAGATAAACAATGTACCTGTATTTGTGGATTTGGATAAGTCTTGCACTATATGGTAATGTGTGACCATGATGGTAAGCAAGTGTTCAAAGTTTCAGTCATATATCAAACAGTTAACAGACAAAATATCAAATGGTATGCGAAACTTAACTGATTTCTATGTCCAAAAAAAAGGTCATAACTGTGCTAAAGTCCTTGTCCTAGGTATGTACACTACGATGGTAAACAAGTGGTCAAAGTTTCAAAGCCATGAACAGGCTAGGCAAAATACGGACTGGTACGAAAAACTTAACTGATTTCCAAGTCCAACAAGAGTACCAGAATGTCACAGTATACGCCCGTCATAGCACATTTCTTTACACTAGCACCTGTATTTACAAATGGAATTTTAATTCTGTGGTTGTGTAGTAATTATTGTAATTCTTTTGTTTTTCTTAATCCATAAAAAAACTCATTACCAGGTAGAGATACCTTAAAATACACCTTAAACTTGCAAGTAACACATCTATGTTGTACCACAGAAAAGTAGTCTTGGTTTTCCCCTATAGGTCAAAATACACCTCAATACTGGATGTAAAAATGCATGTTGTACTACAGAAAAGTGGTCTCGATTTTTCCCTACGACCAGTATTGAAAAACTTACAATATAAGCTATTTATAGTAAAAACAAAGGAAAGTAATTCTAACGAAGGGACCTGCGCAGGACACTCTGTCTCATGATGGTGTACAATTGTGCCAAGTTACATCAAAATCCCTCCATGCATGAAGAAGAAATGCTCCGGACAAAGTCATTCTTACTTGCACCTGACATTTGGCCTCTAAGTGTGACCTTGACTTCAGACCTAGGGACCTGGTTCTTGTGCATGACACTCCGTCTCATTGTGGTGAACATTTGTGCCAAGTTATATCAAAATACCTCCATGCATGAAGAAGAAATGCTGCGGACAAAGTTTTCATTCTTGTATCCTCTGACCTCTAAGTGTGACCTTGACCTTAGACCTAGGGACCTGGTTCTTATGCAGGACACTCCGTCTTATATAGTGAACAATTGTTCCAAGTAACATCAAAATTCCTCCATGCATGAAGAGGATATGCTCCGTAAAAAGTCATTCTTGAATTTGACCTTTGACCTCTAAGTGTGACCTTGACCTTAGACCTATGGACTTCTGAAAAGGCTGGGTAATGATATTATTTTTACCCAACTCAAATTTACCAATACCCAATTCAGACAAAAAGTGATGGGTAAATACCCAATTGCACCAAAAGCTTATCTGGAGCTCTGAACTTGCATCTGACATTTGGCCTCCAAGTGTGACCTTGACTTCAGACCTAGGGACCTGGTTCTTGCGCATGACAATCTGTCTCATGATGCTGAACAATTGTACCAAGTTTCATCAAAATCCCTCCATGCATGAAGAAGATATTCTCCGGACAAAGTGCGTGGACGCCGCCCGCCCATCCGCCCAGGGCGTTCCCATAATACGTCCCGTTTTCAAAAGAAAAATATAAAAAGGGCCATAATTCAGCCAAAATAGTTGACAGAGTTATATACTCTTGCCTACAGATGAAAATCATGATGATAAGCAAGTGTTCAAAGTTCAAAGCCACATGTCAAATAGCTTTGACAAAACGTTGACTTGTATGAAAACTGAACCAATTTCAAAGTCCAGAAAGGGCCATAATTCAGCCAAAATACTTGACAGAGTTAGGTACTCGTGCCTACAGTTGAAAATCATGATGATAAGCAAGTGTTCAAAGTTTCAAAGCCACATGTCAAATAGTTTTAACAAAACATGGACGTGGACAAACACACTGAACCAATTTCCAAGTCCAAAAAGGGTCATAATCCAGCCAAGACTTTTGACAGACTTATGTACTCTTGCCTACAGATAGAACTAATGATAATAAACAATTGTTCAAACTTTCAAAGCCACATGTCAAATAGTATTGACAAAACATGGACTTGTACAAAAATTGTACCAAAAGTCCAAAAGGGGCCATAATTCAGCCAAAATAGTTGACAGAGTTATGTATTTTTGCCTACAGATAGAGACTATTATAATAAACAAGTGATCAAAGTTTCAAAGCCATATGTCAAACACTTTACACAAGATGCGAACTGATACGAAAAACTTAACCAAGATTTGTAAGTTAAAAGGGGCCATAACTAAGCCAAAATCCTTGATGGAGTTATGTACTCTTGCCTAAAACTGGACATGGTGATGGTACAAAAGTGTTGAAATTTTCAAAGCTTTATCTCAAAAGACTTTGTCAAAATGTGGACTGGTACGAAAAACTTAACCAAGGTGTGACGCCGACGCAAACGCCGGCGCCGTGGTGAGTAGGATAGGTCTACTTATTCTTCGAATAGTTTATAACACGTGGTATGACGCGTGGTATCACACATTATGCGTCAGGAAGTATGACAAAGGTACATGGGCGAAACATCGGGTTAACACGTGGCATAAAATGCTTGGGGACACTGCACCACGTTGGCACGCGCGCACGTGAACACATGCAAAGGATCAGTATACTTTTCATATGTTTTCCCTCTCCCGTTTAAGCCTACTGTCCGCAGAATTATGATACAGATAAAGTTTGGTGAAGGTTCATAAAAAATTGTTCTCAGATTGAAATCATTTCAAGGTTTTTCTACTTATTGCTTCATAGGCAGTCCAGAACCATATGAACAAAGTCAACAGAGACCATTCACAGGCCAAGGTCAAGCAGTTCGAGAAAAATCGTTTGAAATTTGTTTTCAGCTGCGTACGCTCTTAAAAGGACTCGACCCAACCATTTCAATAAAACAGACAGATGACCTAACAAGGATGCTACAACCCAAGTTATGTGAAGACCTATCAACAGGTTCATGAAAAGAAGTTGCATTATTTTTTACTAATTTTAGCTCAAGCAGCCTTGTAAAGGGGCCAGGCAGCACTGTCTCAACAATCCAAAGCATACAGGAATGCTACAAGTGTGGTGAAGATCCAACAACTTGTTCATAAGAAGTTTTTAAAAGTTTTTTCTTCTACTTTAAGCTCTATGACCCCCGAAAGGAACCAAGCTCTAACATTGGGAAAGAACTTGAGAGAAGACATTACACAGGTACTACGATTCATGAGAGGTTGTTCACAGGGTTTTCTATTTTTAGCTTTGGTGGCCTCTAACAGGGGCCAAGCTGAACCATTTGAAAAAACTTGGGGACAGGTCCATGCAAGGATGCTTCTAATCAAGCTTTATATAGTTCTGACTAGTTTCAAAATAATTTTAAGTAAAAATGTTGATGCAGGACAAAGGGAGCCAGATCGTCCACCTATACTAATAGCTCACCCTGAACCAAGTTCAGGTGAGCTAAAGGTCTGACCACTGCTCCCTGGTGGCCATGTTTCTTAATTATATTTAGAGTAATGAACACCAATTCAAAATGTTGATCCTGACACTACATCGATACATATTAATTATAGAGCAAATAAATTACAAATTCGTTGTACACAACAGCAAAGAAATAGAACAGAAAACAATACTACTGCCTATGCAAAATTCACCTCCAACAACATTGTATATCAAAGCTACAAAATAAATTGACCTAGCTTTCCCTGGCATCATCTTTTTGTTGTATTTCACTACTTGTGGCCATGGAACATCTTTACTTTTGCAACTAGATAAAAAGACTTGCATTTTTCCAAGTATGTCCCAATTTCGATAGAAAAGAACTCTTACCCTTTTGAATTACTGAAGGATCAAACTTCATTAAATTTTGAACTATTGTACTTTTTGACAAAATAGCCACATTTTTTGTTTCAGAACAAAACGCATTTTCTCTATATTGCACTCCATCTTTAAGAAATAAGAAAATATCGGTAAAACCGATAAATGCTCCCCGAAGTATGATTATTGCATATAAAAAGCACAAAAGCTGAATTCATCCACTGGGCAAAATGTACATTGTAAAAATTTGTAACAATGTGTAATGGACTTAAATATTTTATATAAGGTTAATTTGCACTGCAATAAGAACAAGAGGACCAAAAGCGACCACAAATCGCTGACCTGTAACTAATAATTTGATCTTGAATATTTGTATGACACACTGAATCATGAATGATAGCAACAATACTGTGCTTCGTATAAAAGGTTTTTCTATTTTAAGCTCTTGCAGCCCCTAAAATCAGTCAAATGATCTGAAGGTGCAGAATATACTTAACAACAGCTGTCCGTAAGACAGCCAAGCTCGACTATTCGAAATATTGTCACAGAAGCAGGAAATTATTACCCAAAATGTTAAATATCAAAAGAGTTTTAAGTTCGAAACGGGACATAATTTGACCAAAATGCATATCAGAGTTATGAGACTTGATGCTATCAACTAGTTTAATAACCCTGAAGAAACATGTTAAGTTTCAATTCCATATCTGCATTAGTTTTGGAGATAGTAACTTGCATGTAAAACTTAAACCAGAATTTTCTAAGTCCAAAAGGGGGCATAATTTACTCAAAATACATGTTAAGAGTTATGGAACTTGACCCAGTGAGGTTGATAACTGACCTAGAAAAAGAATAAATAAGTTTCAAAGCTGTATGCCTTTTGGTAATAGCTGTATGTACTTGCACGCAAAACTTTAACCAGGATTTTCTAAGTCCAAAAGGGGGCATAATTTGCCCAAAATACATGTCAGAGTTATGGGACTTGATTCTATCAACTAGTTTCATAACCCCGAAGACACATGTGAAGTTTCAATTTAATATCTGCATTAGTTTTGGAGATAGTAACTTGCATGTAAAACTTTAACCAGGATTTTCTAAGTCCAAAAGGGGGCATAATTTGCTCAAAATACATGTCAGAGTTATGGGACTTGGCCCAGTGAGGTAGGTAATTGATCTAGAAAAAGAAAAAATAAGTTTCAAATCAATATGCCTTTTAGTAATAGCTGTATGTACTTGCACGCAAAACTTTAACCAGAATTTTCTAAGTCCAAAGGGGGGCATAATTTGGCCAAAATACATGTCAGAGTTATGGGACTTGACCCAGTGAGGTAGGTAATTGATCTAGAAAAAGAAAAAATAAGTTTCAAATCTATATGCCTTTTAGTAATAGCTGTATGTACTTGCACGCAAAACTTTAACCAAAATTTTCTAAGTACAAAAGGGGGCATAATTTGGCCAAAATGAAGGTCAGAGTTATGGGACTTGGTGCTATCAACTAGTTTTATAACTCCGAAGACACATGTGAAGTTTCAATTCAATATCTGCATTAGTTTTGGAGATAGTAACTTGCATGTAAAACTTTAACCAGAATTTTCTAAGTCCAAAAGGGGGCATAATTTGCTCAAAATACATGTTAGAGTTATGGAACTTGACCCAGTGAGGTTGGTAATTGACCTAGAAAAAGAATAAATAAGTTTCAAAGCTATATGCCTTTAAATGATAGCTGTATGTACTTGCATGCAAAAACTTAACCAAGGTGTGACGCCGACGCCGACGCCGACGCCAGGGTGAGTAGAATAGCTAGACTATTCTTCGAATAGTCGAGCTAATTATGAAAATAAGGATTAAAATAAGTGCATTCAGAGCATAACCGTTGCATGCTTATGAAACATATGATTTTGTCTCTATGTTTCATTAGTATGTTTCGAATTTCGCCTGAAATTCACCGAAGAAAAATAGATTCTGTTGAGTGGAAATTGATGTCTACACTGGACTGTGATTAACTTTGACGCGTAACTTTTGGATTAGGAAACTAGGAGCTTAAAGGAACATTTACATCGCGTCATATTCATATAACTTGTAAGTACTGTAGACCTAATTTTATTGTTCTAAGTTTAGATATTGACCATGAGTACTAATTTTCGGAAGTGGCAATTCGATTATCGTTTTAAATTAATGTCTTGATTGAAAGTAGATTTTATTTCCATTTAGAATAGACACAATGAGAGATAATTTCTTGAAGCTGACCATATTAGTAGATCTAAGCCCCTTAATTTTTAGAAGATTCTCACGTAAATTGTCGCGATATGTCTACGTAACGCTTGAACTATGAATGAATTCAGGCACGTTTTGTTTGAAAATAGGCAACGGAAAGGTTCAATTTTCACCAAGAGCACAGGCCTCGACCACAAAAATATTACCACAGGTACGGACGAAATATAATTGTTATTTAAAAAATACTTGCTATTTTGTGGTCGAGGCATGTGCTCTATACGAAATTTCCGTTGAAATGTGGCGAAACCGGTGAAAATATCCAGAATAGCCGTTCAGTACCAAGTTACCCCTCGCAGTTTTCATACAAAAACTCAAAAGATTTCATCAAAATATCTAGCAAATAAGAGATCAATAATTGAACTTACAGAAAATATGGGTTTTATCAAAAAGTGTTAAATTTTAGAATTCGTAATTTTCTTAGGCCGATTTCAAGCCTTCGTGGTCTTTGCCCTTTTGATAGTAAAGCTTCCTATGATTTTTTGCTCAGTTCCAACCAGTAGTTGCTGAGAAATACTCTGCAAGGGGTTCAAGAGTTACAGAGTGGACATGAAATTGCTAACAGACGGACAGACACCAGCCTCATAACATAATACATCCCTTTGGCCCTTTGGACATATAAAAATCATCTGACAAAAAACGAAGACAATATGCGCATCTCTTGATGATAAACCTTCCTATGATGCATGGCTAAAGGCTGAGAAAATTGTGCTACAGTATAATACTGTTGAATAAGCAAAGGGCAATTACTCGGTGGAAAATCATCTGACCATAACATGAAGACAGCATGTTCATCTCCTCTTAATAGAAAAGCATCCTATGAAGTTTACCAGTGATTGCTGAGAAATACTCCAGACAAGAACTGTACTATAGTATACTCTTGTTGAATAATCAAAGTGCTGAAAGCACATTTGATGTGCATTAAACCACTCCACTGTAACAGTTCAAGTCACTTCCATGTAACAGTGTAACATTCAAACCATTTGCATCAATGTTACATAGAAATTCTGCTCCAAGTGTCTTCAAACACACTCATGAGCTGGGCAAGGCAACCCTTCATTGGCTTAATTAAAATTTACTATAATGATACCAATAAGAAATACAGTCTCTGTTTCATTAAAAACACTAATATTTGCAAAGAGAATATAGATAATAGAAATATTAGATCCATGTCTTTTTCAAACAAGAACTTGCAACAGAGTTACCAACATCCCCGGCCTATAGGGACATTTTTCACAAAACATATTGCATGCCAATACAACATATTCACAACATATTCTAAGTGATAGGGCAACATACTAACAATGTACATGTCATAAATATATATCAAATAATTCATGAAGACATGAAGTTTGAAAATGTCTAGAAATATATAATTTGTGAATGCTATCAAATGCTAATATCTGTATTTTAAAGATTTAATATAAATCTATTTTTAAATTGGTAAGGAAAAATAAACAAGAGTGCCAGAATGTCACAATATACACCCGTCATAGCAAATTTCTTTACAGTAAATTATACTAGCACCTGTATTTGCATATGGAATTTTTTGGACCAATTATAAAACAAGAGGGCATGATGGCCCTATATCGCTCACCTGAGTACCATTGCTCTAGAGGGTGATGTTCTCAGAACAGATTATTTTTCTTATATTCAACATAACATGTCAATATTTTTCTATTTTTGATAAGAAGACATGTTATACTAAATGACCATATATGGTTTTCATATCATTGAAATGCTCTAAAGTGCTGAAAATGAGGTCTGAATGTTTTGTTATTAATATGAAATAAATAAGGAATTGAATTGGTAGAATGTAACCATAACGAGTGCCGAATACACAAACACACGCCGGTAGCATAATTTAAGCTCCTCCTACTTCAGGTACTTGCGAGATTTTCCCGAGAAGTGTGAAAGCGAATCAAATTATCCGATACACCTCGTTGATTGTGTTCAGCCAATTAGCGTCGCATTTACGTCTTTGACACTTCGTTTTTAATTTTGTCAACATGTTCGAGTGCAAAAAGCAAAGTGTTTTTTTTTTTAAGAAACTTCTGATTAACCATGCGATTAATTGGAATTTGGTACACAATTATTTGTTATCTATGATAAAAGAACGACATGTAATGTATTAATAATGTTTTAATTGACTTCCATCGATGAATTTATTTGAATATGTATTTCTAGATTACACAGTTTACTTTCAGTTTCATTCGAGTGAGATTCTGACATTCCTCAGTGAATGACTCGGTGTTAATAATAAACACTTCATACAAGATATAGCCAAAATTTGGCTGGTTACATTTACAGAATCGGCTTGAATTTTGAAAACGATTTTTTTCAGAATTTTTTAACGAAACAATAACCACTGTATGGGAAATGATCTAACTAAGAAAATGAATGGTCACATCAATACTTTTTATCAAGAAACAAGAAAATTACAGCCACCTTTCGAATCACTCGACATCATTGCGGTAGGAAAAGTCTTCCCACTTCTCCCTAAAGTCTCCCCACTTCTCCCTAAATCTGCTTGAGGGAGAAGTGACTTCTCCCAAAAAATTGGACCTAGCTAGACCCCTGTAACTAATAATTAAACCCATACCCTAAACAAGAGAGATGTGTTATATGCAATTATAATTTTTTACTTATTATGGAAACAAAGAATGCACATATAATTACTTATATTATAACTAATAATTAAACCCTGAAATCTGTGTACTAAACAAATTAATTATCAATCTACTAGGGTAGTCCATTCCATAGATGTGATCTCCCGCGCGGGAGGGTCAAAATCCCGATTTTTTCACCTTGCCTCCCGTCTCCCGAC
>NW_026463497.1:0-52035 GCF_021730395.1 Mercenaria mercenaria
GATCCTAGGCCCAAGTGTTCTCAAGTTACCATCCGGAAACCGTTTAAATGTTCCTGGTCACTGTGACCTTGACCTTTGACCTACTGACCTCAAAATCAATAGGGGTCATCTGCTGGTCATGAACAACCTCCCTATCAACATTCATGATCCTAGGCCCAAGCGTTCTGGAGTTATCATCCCGAAACCGTTTAACTGTTCCGGACACTGTGATCTTGACCTTTGACCTACAGATCTCGAAGTCAATAGGGGTCATCTGCTGGTTATGTCCAACCTCCAATTCAACTTTCATGATCCTAGGCCCAAGCATTCTTGAGTTACCATCCAGAAACGGATTGGTCTACATACCGACTGACATCTGCAAAACAATATACCCCTCCTTCTTTGAAAGGGGCATATAAAAAAAATTGTTCAATAGCATTAATTCTTAAAATTGTGGTAAAATAGAGAAAACCAGAAACACAGAAATTCTATGAAATAGGTTTTCACACTTCGAATTAAGCCATCATGTTCTGTTAACAAGAGGGCCCTGAAGGCCCTGTACTTCTCACCTGACTTAATTCTTACCCCAAATAACCTAATGTGTGTGGCCTAAATTTCATAGAGACAAACATTTTGACCATATATGTGAATCAGGAAGATCATTAACCAAATTTTTCAATGATTGGACCTGTGTGACTGAGTTTTTGACCTCAGGTACCTCACTACAAACATTCCGCAAAGATTTATGATGACGGCCTGTCAAGCGTTTTTCTGTGATAAGACCTAATGACATAGTTTCCACTGCATCACCGTGAAACTTTAAAGGTATGCAGATTAAGTTATCTTATTCCTGATTAAGGATATTGGGTGGAAACCTTTATTCTATTTTTAGTTACAGTGACCATGACCTTTACCTGAGTGACCAAAATTACATTCCACACATTTGTCTTTGATAAAAGCTATTTACACACTAAGTTTGCTTACAATAGGTGTACCCAAACTTTAGATGATGAGCAGAAACCATTTTTTTCTATCTTTAGTAACAGTGTCCTCAAATACAATCCAGACAGTTCTTCTTAAGACCATGTTAACCGTTGAGCTCGAAGTATAACTTTGATCTTTAAGTAAGGAGTCTGTAAGGGGTAAGAAGTTGGGGGAATGATGACACAGAATACTAAGAGACAATATCAAACAAGAATATTTTTCAAGTTTCCACAACAAACATAAAGGGAAAAGTGACCATCCCCCCTGGTGGCCATGTTTTTTGACAAATCAGAATAATTAAAACAATCTTATTAGACAGTTACATAAGGATCATTTGGGTGAAACTATTTCAAAATCAGAAGAGCAGTTTAGGAGATATTGTTTGAAGATTTTCTACATTGGCTCTGGCGCCCCTATGTGCAACTAAGCAGCACAGTTTGAATAATTTGAAAGAAGATCACCCAAGGAACATCCAGGCCAAATTTCATCAACTTCCACCACACAGTTTCGGATAAGATGTTGTTCGAAGCAAAGTGTGAACGGAAGGACAGACAGAAGATGGATGGATGCCAGACAGTGAGTGATCAAAACAGCTCACTCACCCTGAGCACTTTGTGCTCAGGTGTGTTAGTAAATGAATTTCTCTGACCTTTCAAGGCTTGTCGCAACTATTTCACAACTCAAACAAGATGTGCTCAGTCAAGATAAATATGTAGTACAAACTTTACCTTAATCAGAAGTTCAGCAGTTGCATAGTGGTTGTGTTGGACAGCATTATGCAGTGGAGCAAAATCTCTGCAAAAAAAGAAAGTAAATGTCTATTCAGATTCCTTTTCATAACAAGATGGCCATCACTGCCTTAAGTTTCTCATTGTACCTTCACACTGTAACCAGCCTTCTGACAAAGTTTCATGAACATCCATCAACTGTTAACTAGAGTTGTCACAGGAGTGACGAATTATACCCCCACAATATGGCCTTGTCACAGACCTAAGCCAATGTCAAAGCTGATCTTGCTTGACCTTTGACCTACTGACCTCAAAATCAATACAGGTCATCTGCTGGTCATGATCAACCTTCCTGTGAAGTTTCATAATCCTCGGTCCAAGCATTCTCAAGTTATTGTCTGGAAAAGGTTTAAATGTTCCGGGTCACTCTGACCTTTGACCTTTGGAACTGAAAATAAATAGGGGTCATCTGCTGGTCATGATCAACCTCTCTACTAAGTTTCGTGATCCTAGTCCCAAGTGTTCTGAAGTTATTGTCTGAAACCTGTTTAAAATCAGGGGTCGAAATTAACTTTTTTCCCCACTAGCAAATTTCTGCTAGTGCCATTTTTTTCCACTAGCAAAATGATGGGTTCCACTAGAAATTTTTCAAAAGCTGTTAAAGTGCTAAATTTATTAAGTTTTGTTGTTGTTTGGTAAAGTTCACAGTCCGGATATGCCGGGGACTTTCTGGTTTTGAAAGAACGATACGATCCAAAGTACTCAATGATTCTTTGGACTTTTGGCTGGACGTTGAAGTTTTTCTCAGGTCACTGTCCCATAGTGTTGCTAGCATTCTCGGTCTCTGTGGGCCTTTCTGCACCAAGAAACATGTTATTTTCCTCTCCATTTTTGCATAACTTTGCAAATTACAGACCAAAATTAAAACAAATATTGCATAGACGCTAACTTAGATATCCGATAATTACTTTTGTATAAAGCGGCAAGCATCTACAAGCAGTCACGTGATTATCGGTAAATTAACTGCCCCAAAGGAGTTTTTAAAGGGAAAAGGACAGTTTGAGCGAACTCCCCGATTTTTTAACGTGATCGCGAAATTATTCGAGTGCCATGATTTTCTACTCGCATTTTTTTATTTTTACTCGAATTTTGCGAGTTAGCGACCGCTAAATTCGATCCCTGAAAATGTTCCAGGTCACTGTGACCTTGACCTGTGACCTACTGACTTAAAATTAAAAGGGGTCATCTGCTGGTCATAACCAACCTCCCTATCGATTTTCATGATCCTAGGCCCAAGCGTTCTCAAGTTATCATCCGGAAACTGTTTAACTATTTCGTGGCATTGTGACCTTGACCTTTGACCTACTAACTTCAAAGTCAAAACTGACCTGTATTTTATCATGTTACACCTGTGTACAAAAACTTATGATCCTAGGCCCAAGCATTCTCAAGTTATCATCCGGAAACCGTTTTACTGTTCAGGGTAACTGCGACCTTGACCTTTGACCGACTGACCTCAAAGTCAAACTTGACCTGTATTTTATCATGTTAAGCCCCCATCACACCAAACTAGTTCTCAAAACGTCCCAACCCATCCTAAAATATTGTAAAACGGGCTGCGATCTGGTTAGAACGTTTGTACTTTGGCCGGAAAATATCCATAATGCGATCAGTTAGTTCTCGATACGTCCATCGTGTCTTTATCCCGTCTGAAGTCCGTTTATAGTAAGTTCAGTTCGGAAAAAAATGCCCGTTCACCTCATGTGGAAATCGTTTGTAGGCAGTCCAAGTCTGTCTGTGGTCAGATTAAAGAAGTTCGTAACTAGTCTTACTTTGTTCCGAGTACGTCGACATACGTTCTAACTAGCTGTTAACTCGGCCAACTTGTTCACAGACAGTTCAACTTGTTCTGATTACGTCCTCATCTCTCCCTAGTACGTTCAGAACATAAACTGCAATCACGTTCTAGCCTGTTGGCTATTAAAAGCCATCACGTTTCGCCCAGTTCTCATTCTTGTTTGTCTCTTCAACCTCTCAAGACACAAAAAAAAATCCACAGCAATTATAAGCCAAGTATCAATATGGCTACAAAGAAAAGTAAAGCCAAATGGAAACAGGGTGTAAAGTGTTAAAGCAGTAAAAGACCAATGTCCCACAGAAGCCGATACAGAGTCTATTGAGCAAGCCCCTGAACGTGAAAGTCGAGAGGATGAGCATCGCAATTTATTCCCTCCACCTTCTGACAACTCTATCTCCAAGTCCGAGGATGAAGGAGGACAGAGTAAGAAACCAAAGAAAAAAGCAAAGGCAAAACCTTGTGCCCAAATCTTGAACATGTACGGCAACAGCATGTATTTATACCCTAACTTGTGTAATTGTACTGCAGATGGGATCGACGTTGTAGGAACTGTGAATAAACGTACTAAACGTACTAAAAGCGTGCGGAGCATACTGAGAACGTATTGCAAACTCTTAGAACTGTTTAGAAACGTATTGCAAACTTAGTATTTTATTATCCCCCGATGAAAGTCGGAGGGATATAGTTTTGGCGTTGTCTGTCCGTCCGCCCGTACGTCTGTCTTTACGTCCGTCCTTCTGTCCTTCCGTCCGTCCATCCGTTCGGAGCCATATCTAGGAAATGGTTTGGAATATTTATTTAAAACTTCATATACATGTTCACCACTATGAGTTCTTGCGGCCCGTCATGTTTCAGTCAGATTGCCCAAGTAACACCAGAGTTATGGCCCTTAGAAGTTTCTAGTGTTAACTATATAGGGTACTATAAATATGGCAATTTCTGCATCATAACTTTTGATATATTTGACCTAGAACTATGAAACTTAAACAGAATTTAGATCACCATAATGTGGTTGTGTACACACAATTTCATTCAGATTTTTATGTAAATTAGGAGTTATTGCCCTTTGTATAAAAATCCACATATTTGTACATAACAAAATTACCATTTGGTAGAATTTCATTAAATTTCTTTCATTCTTTTCCATGAACATTTATTGTAAACATGTGAAGTTGTGTACCCACACCTGGTCACCCCCTTACCTTGATCACATCCCTCACCCTCCCGATCCCCCCCCCCCCCCCCCCCCCCCAAAAAAAAAAATCATTCCTTATTTTAAATTTTTTTAAACAGACTTCATATACATGTTCACCACTATGAGGTTATGGGGCCCATCAAGTTTCAGATAGATTGCCCAAGTAACACCAGAGTTATAGCCCTTAGAAGTTTCTAGTGTTAACTATATAGGGTACCATAGATATGGCATTTCTGCATCATAACTTTTCATATATTTGACCCTGAACTATGAAACTTTAACAGAATTTAGAGCACTATAATGTGGTTGTGCACAGACAATTTTGTACAGATTTCTTTTGTAACTTCAGAGTTATTGCCCTTTAATTGTCTAAAAATTCCACATATTTGTACATAACAAACTTACCATTTGGCAGAATTTCATTAAATTTCTTTCATTCTTTTCTGTGAACATTTATTATAAACATGTGAAGTTGCGCACCCACACCTGGTCACCCACTTGCCTTGGTCACACCCCCTCACCCCCGCCTCCCCCCGACCCCCGCAAAAAAATTTTTTTTTTCATTTCCTATTTTAGATTTTTTTCAAACCTTCCAAGTTGTACCATTCCCCCACCTCACTTCTCTACCCAGTAATGCCCACCACTGATCATGCATCCTCTGCCTCCCCAACTTCACCCTTTTACCATTTTTTTTTTTTTTAATTTTCAATCAATATAATCAACATGTGAAATTTTGTTTCCTCTCCCGTTCCCCTGCACCCCAATACCCTAAAAAATAAATATATACATATATCTATATATATATATACATATATATATTTCCATTCCTTTTTTTTTTTTTTTTAAATGTTCAAACCTTCAACATGTTAAGTTGTGACTGCACAAACCTTGCCCTCAGCCATGTTCAAGATATCTTACCTGTGTTCTCTTAAGGACATCTGTTCTTTCAAGTTCAAATGTACATGTTAAACAGCAACACCTGGTGCCAAACCACTCAAAGACAATATTTCGTTCCAGTTAAACTCCAAGCTCACATTTCAATTAACTGCATTTAATTTTAAAAGCTAAGCTTATTACAGTAAGCATATCCCATTCAAAATAAATTCTTTAGTCAGGATCAAAGTATCATACATTCATTATGTACTCTTTAATTAAACATTTGTTTTCTGTTAAATTGATTTTGACTAAATTAAATGAAATTGTTTGCTTCTTATTAACATCTTTAACTTTTTGCCGGATATATTTTTTTGCCATTCCTCACCTCAAACCCTTTCGGCGGGGGATACCAATTCATCGAATTTGCTTGTTTTGATAGTATTCAGACGGAATAATGACGCACTAAGGATGTAATGCCATCGAGTTAAGTGTTTCTATGAACGGGTTAAAAGAGCTACAAACGGATCAAGCAGGTGTGCACACGCAATTAAATTGACGCCCGATCGCATTACGTCATACCACGTCTCTAGTACGATCAAAGTACGGCAGTTCAGTTCTTAGTACGTCCATCTCGTTTTAAGTACGTTGTCAGTCTGTCTAACTGTAGGACGGAATGATCGGCAGAAATTTTTGAAAAGGCTCAAAGTTCTGGAACACCATTCCCGTTCAACCCCATCCAAGCCAGTCCATGAAGTTCTTAAACAGACTGTAGAGCGTCGCTTCTACATCTGTTCCATTACCACACAGTTTGAGCCGGTTCGGCTACATTTTTTAGAACGTACTGAACATGAGCTTGGTGTGATGGGGGTATTACACCTGTGTACAAAAAATTATGATCTTAGACCCAAGCGTTCTCAAGGTACCATCCGGAAATTGTTTAACTGTTTCGAGTCATTGTGACCTTGACCTTTGACCTACTGACCCCAAAGTCGAACTTGACCTGTATTTTCTGATGTTACACCTGTGTACCAAAAATTATTTAAATTGGTCAAGCCTTTCATGAGTTATCACCCGGAAACCATGAAAACCAACGGACCGACAGACCGACAAGCTCACTCCTATATACCCCATCAAACTTCGTTTTGTGGGGGTATAATGAAAAGACCTCATTTAAAGGTTTTCCCATTTTCTTTTTTCTTGGGATTAACGTCAAAGCAACACAATTCTAGGTCATATGGAGAATTTCCATTTTGATGATGAAGGAAGACCCAAGGTGCCCTAAATCTGTGCATTACTTCCGTGAGGCAAGGCTGAGCAAACAGGTAGAACCAATTACCTTTCCTATGCGCAGCTAAGCAGATTCCTCACAAAGAAACCCGCAATAGTGAGAGGCAAGTGATTCGAAGTCACCGACTGCAGTCACTCAGCCACAAAGACACTAATAAAGACCTTGTGACCTACTTTTTTTCACCCACAAAACCTTCATGAAAATCATTCTTACAATACAGGTAATATACAGCTATACTACAATTTTTCATGTGGACAATTCAGGCCCATCCTGAATAAATGTGTTTTCACAACTTCATATGCAAACTTATTCAGTCAATCTCCTTTCAGCATTGTTTCAAACATATAGATGAATAACTATTTTAACAAACTCTGATTAAAATTTAACTAAATACACTGATTCTGTTCATATTGCTACAGTAATTCAATAAAATGTTAAGACACTAAAGCTGCTTTTGAGAAAAGCACATGTCTCCCACAACTGCCTAATCATCTAAATAGTAAGTCAGTCTTTATATACTGTTTACTCACTACAAATATACCTTTGAAGAGTAAAAAGGCTGATTTTGGTTAATTCAAGGGCCATAATTCTGAAGTGCCTTGGGCGATTTGGCTAGTTATTGAACTTGGCTGAGGAGTTATAGCCAAAAACATTTGGTTCAAGTTTGGTGAAGATTGGATGAGAAATGTTCCACTTAGAGAGCTGACAAGAGTAAAAAGGCCAATTGTCGGTAATTCAAGGGCCATAACTCCGAAGTGCCTGGGCCAATTTGGCTAGTTACCGAACTTGGTTGAGGACTTATGGTCAAACACATTTTGTTCAAGTTTGGTGAAGACTGGATGAGAAATGTTCCACTTAGAGCGCGGACAAGAGTAAAAAACGGCTGATTTTCGGTAATTCAAGGGCCATAATTCCAAAGTGCCTGGGGCGATTTGGCTAGTTATCGAACTTGGCCGAGGACTTTTGGTCAAACACATTTTGTTCAAGTTTGGTGAAGATTGGATGAGAAATGTTCCATTTAGAGCACGGACAAGAGTAAAAAGGCCGATTTTTGGTAATTCAAGGGCAATAATTCCGAAGTGCCTGTGCCGATTTGGCTAGTTACCGAACCTGGCCGAGGACTTATGGTCAAACACATTTTGTTCAAGTTTGTTGAAGATTGGATGAGAAATGTTCCACTTAGAGCGCGGACAAGAGTAAAACAGCCGATTGTTGGTAATTCAAGGGCAATAATTCCTAAGTGCCTAGGCTGATTTGGCTAGTTATCAAACTTGACCGATGACTTATGGTCAAACACATTTTGTTCAAGTTTGGTGAAGATCGGATGAGAAATACTTGACTTAGAGTGCGGACAAGATTTGTGACAGACACACACACACACACACACACACACACACACAGGAGTAAATCAATATGTATCCCACACCACTGTTGTATTGCCTTGTCCTAATATATGTCACTGTCACTTTGTAACTAAATACCTGTATATCTCATTATTTTTCATAAAGCCTTCAGCTCTCGCATGTATGAACAGCAAGATGTTCTGCCGATACGGTTGAGAAGCGCGCTTTAAAGTTATTGAAAAACTGTATCACGTGACCGCTCCATGCACCGGAAGCGGTGAACAGCTGTAATCATTCGATGTTTTGCGCTGGCGAGAGAAGCATCGCGTTCACGTGTTTTGCTAAAATTCTTATTTTTCCGGTTGTTTTATTGGTTTCTGTCGTAAGTTTTTCCATTTATAAATATCTATTTGAGCTACTCGAGGACGTAGTATCCCGAGTGATATCATTTAGCTTGTAAATATGAGCTCAAGCGAGGACGTAGATCCCCGCCATGACCAAAGTCCCTCAGAATCCGAGAGGGAAGTTTCGGGCTGTGAAGATAAGGATATCCCGCCCGTGGGTGCTAATGTAGAAATTGGATGCGAGGTTGATGAACCCGTGTCAAAAAATAGCAAAAATAAAAATAAAGAGGTTGTTCAACCCACTCGTAGTGGTAAAAGTCAGAAAGGTGTTCAAAATCAGAAAGGTGTTCAAAAACAGAAAAAACCAAAATCCAAAACCCAAAGCAAACCCCCAAAGAAAAAATCTAAGAAAAGTAATATGATAGATTTAGATAATTTGTCCTTTGAGGACGTTGCAAATTTGAAGAAAAAATTAGGTCTGGGCTTGTCCACGGGTATGCACCCAGAAAACTATGATGATGAAGCTTTTTTTCAGCCAGATTATGACGATTTTGACAGTTATAATCAACCTAGACCAAATTTAAGGGTACAAATAGATGCGGAGGATGTTTCAGACTCTGATTTGTCTTACAGGCAAAACCAAGATAATTTTGTACAAGATAAAAACATGTCACAAAATATGTTAAATGCAATGTTTGGGGGTGATTCAAAAGAAAACACTGATCCTTCTGATACTGAATGGTCCATGCCAAAACTAAAATCTGTGGTCAAGGGTGACCCAATTGTTTCATCGTTAGCCTCTTTAATCAATACTGCTTGTACCTCACAGTGTGATGTAGAGGATATGATGTTGAAATATAACGTCCCTCAAAATTGTGACAAGTTGTGTCCACCTTTGATAAATTCTGAAATTTGGAAAATTCTCGATAAGAAGCCCAAAAGTTATGATAGAATGCTAGTTGAGATACAAAATCTGGTTGCGACAGGTGTTACCTCTATTATAAAGTTGGTAGATTTACTGAAAGAGGTTATGTCGAAAAATGATGATGCAAAACGAACTGTATCTGATGCATTGACCTTATTTGGTCAGGTTCAGTATCACTTATCACTTCGTAGAAGGTATCTATTGAGACCACATTTAAAGAAAAAATATAGAAATCTGTGCAGTCAGAGTACGCCTATCTCATCGCAATTGTTCGGAGACGACATAGCTAAAGAAATTAAAAATTGTGATGCTGGTATTTCTATTTCTTCTCGTATAGATCAGTTTAGTAGACCTTTTATTAGGGGTAGAGGCTCCTTCAGAGGAAACAGGGGTCGTCGTTTTCACCCTTATGGCGGCTATGCCTCTAACCAGCCACAGAGTACAGATACATACTACCAGCCGTGGCAGTCTAGAGCTATGTATAGGCGTGGTGCTAGAGGTCGGGGAAGGCCAAGTGCAACAGTAACATCCCCAAACGAACAGAATTGAACAGTTTACCTAAGGTAGGTAGACTAAAATTTTTTCTGAACACATGGGAAAAGTTTACAAATGATCCTTGGATTCTTCAAACAATAACAGGTTATGAAATAGAATTTATTCAAGAGCCAGTCCAGTATTCAGTTCCAAATGTGATTTCCTTTTCATTAACAGAGAAACAAGTTATTTCAAATGAAATTAAAAATTTGGCTGAGAAAGGTGCAATTGTAAAATCAGAATGGGAACCAGGACAATATGTTTCTAATATTTTTGTTGTTCCAAAGCCAAATGGAAAGTTTAGGCCAATTATTAACTTGAAACATTTAAATAAATTCGTGGTATATGAGCATTTTAAACAAGAACATTTCAAAATTGTTTTGGATCTTGTGCAGAGAAATGATTATTTTACTTCAGTAGATTTAACTGATGCATATTTTACTGTTCCCATACACAATGATTTCCAAAAATATTTAAAATTTGAATGGGATGATATCCTATGGATGTTCACTGTACTCCCATTTGGTTTATCTTCAGCCCCTAGGGTTTTTACCAAAATATTAAAACCAATCTATGCTTGGCTGAGACATCAAGGTGTCAGGTGTTCATTTTATATAGATGACTCTTTGAATATGCATCAAATCTATGAAATGTGTCATGGTAACACATTGAAAATTTGTTCTACATTGACCTCTCTAGGTTTTGTTTTGAATGAATCAAAATCTGTTCTTGTTCCTACACAGAGAATTGTCTTTTTTGGCTTTATTTTAGATTCAGTTCAATTTAAAGTCTTCTTAACAGAAGATAAGGTTCAGAAAATCTTGATGAAAGCAAAAATTTTATTAAAAGGGGAAAAAGTTGTTGTACAAGATTTAGCATCCTTCATTGGCATGATCATTAATGCCTTTCATGCAGTTTTAGAAGCTCCTATGCACTATAGAGCCTTAGAGAGAGACAAACTTGTAGGTTTGGGTTCAGAGTTCAATTTCCAGAATAAAGTGTACCTTTCAGTTGTTGGAAAACAGGAGTTGCTTTGGTGGATAAATAACATACACCTCAAAAATGGAAAGCCAGTTAGGCCAGATAAAGTTTCTATACAATGTAGCACAGATGCCTCGAATTTAGGCTGGGGTTGTTATGATGTTTTTTCTGGTGAAGTCGCAAGTGGAAGATGGAATAGTGTTGAATGTGTAAAAGCATATAAATTTTTTAGAATTATTAGCAATCTTCCATGCTTTGCAGTCTTTGTATTCCAATAAAAGGAATGTTCATATACTCTTCCAGTGTGATAATGTCACAGCAGTTACTTATATCAATGACATGGGTGGTATTGCATCAGAATCACTAGATAGACTTGCATGTCAGATTTGGATTTGGTGTCTAGAAAGAAGTATTTTTATTTCTGCAGTTCATGTCGCTGGTTCAAACAATTCTATGGCAGATTTCTATTCTAGAAACTTCTCAAATTCAACAGAATGGATGTTGAAAAAAGACATTTTTGTCCGTTTATGTAAACATTTCTTTCAACCTGATATAGATTTGTTTGCATCCAGATTGAATAAACAGTTGGGAACATTTGTCACATGGTTTCCTGAACCAGGAGCCTTTCATAACAATGCTTTTACTTTGTCTTGGAAAGAGTTTTCGCCCTACATTTTCCCACCTTTTAATTTGTTGGGAAAAGTGGTAAATAAAATCATACAAGATGAAGTAGATAAAGCAATTATTGTTTTTCCTCATTGGAAATCACAAGCTTATTTTCCTTTGATATTATCAACTTTGATTGATTATCCTGTCAGGCTACCAAGACATCAAGATTTGTTGCGACTGACACACAGTGGAGAGGTTCATCCTCTGGCAAAGCAGATCACCTTGATCGGTGCAATCATATCAGGGAATCGCTGCAAAGTGCAAGAATTTCATCACAAGCTATTGGAATCATCCTCGAGGGCTGGCGAAAAGGAACCAGGAAACAGTATGATTTGGCCTTCAGATTCTGGTATATTTGGTGTCGTAAACAACATTGCAATCCATTTCAAACAACTGAAAGTAAGGTAGTAAATTATCTTTGTTTTCTTCTGAAAAGTGGTTCTTCTTACAGTAAAATCAACACACATAAAAGTATGTTACTGCAGACATTGCCTTTCTTTGGAAACTCCTGGTGTTCTTCAAGTATTCTGATACCCAGATTCATGAAGGGAGTATTTAATTTAAAACCCCCTGGTTGTCGGTATAAATTCACATGGGGTGTTTCAGTAGTGTTAAGATATCTTAAAAGCCTTTTTCCTTTAGAGGATTTAAATCTAAGAATGTTGACTTTTAAACTCACTGCACTTATTGCTTTGACAACAGCTCCCAGAGCTCAAACTTTGGTGTCCTTGAATTTAGATCATGTACATTTTGGTGACAGTAAGATTCAGTTCTTCTTTCCATATTTATTGAAAACTACAAGGTCAGGTAGACCTAATAATTTTGTATTGAAACTGGAACATTACCCAGATGAATCTTTGTGTGTTATGCATACTTTAACTTATTATGTAAAACAGACTGAAAATTTGAGAAATTCTAGACAACTCCTTGTTTCTTAGGACTTATAAAGCCGTATCTACAAGTACTATAGCCAGATGGCTTAAGACAGTGCTTGAATTAGCAGGGATAAACAGTGATTTCTTTAAGGCACATTCCTTTCGTTCAGCTTCAGTGTCAGCAGCATATAGTACATGCTCTTTGCAAACTATTTTGAGTACTGCTGATTGGAGTAATGAGAAAAACTTTCATAAATTCTATTTTAGAAATGTTATTCCATCAGAATTATCTTTCGCTGAAGCAGTTTTGAGCAAAAAGTAGGTGTTGTGCCCTTTATATGTAGTGACTGATATATATTACTTGGAGTAAAAGTATACTTATTTCTCTTTGTTATTGTACTTTTGTTGACGATACTTTAAAGATGCTGTTCATACATGCGAGAGCTGAAGGCTTTATGAAAAATAATGTGCCCTCATCCAAGCGTTAGTGATGGATGAGGGGCATTATTTGAGTAAAGCCGGAGGCCGAGCATGTATGAACCCTCCCTTTTTTGCTCATATATATGTGTATATATTATAATGGTAAAGTATGATTCCCAACCTTGTATTCTTGTATTGTAATCGTCAACAAAAATTTGCTTTAAACTATGATTACAGCTGTTCACCGCTTCCGGTGCATGGAGCGGTCACGTGATACAGTTTTCAATAACTTTAAAGCGCGCTTCTCAACCGTATCGGCAGAACATCTTGCTGTTCATACATGCTCGGCCTCCGGCTTTACTCAAATAATGCCCCTCATCCATCACTAACGCTTGGATGAGGGCACATTTTTTTTCATGCAAATCATGTATAATTACCCTCATGTAAATACAAAAGAATACAGTTTTTTTGTGGTGTCTTTAAAGGTCTTTCTGTTTTTTACTCTGTTGGCCCATATATGCGGTCAAGTGGAACCATTTCATTTCAACTTGAAAAAGATAGGAAGCTTTTGACCTAAGTATGATTCATATCCATTAAGCATTTCCTAACAAGCTGTCATTTCAAGAAAGTCATTAAAAGGACTCTTCTGGCCCCTCCTCAGAAAAGTCAAACATTTTCCATTAAACAGAGGAAAGATAATCATGCAATAACTCGAATTCTTGCACTCTGCCATGAAGTCTTTTATCTTTAATGTACATAAAATGCAATTTCTCAACATTATGATGTCTCGGAAAATGCGGAGACACTGGACAATAATTTTAATCCCTGCATGAGTAAAACCTGTTAATTGATGGCTTGATCACTCAAAATGGTCAACCAAAGCTTTTCACAACTTTCATCGGGTAAGTGGGTTAGCGCGTCTTGACTTACCGCTTCATAGACATAAATGCTAAACAACTGTTGATATATTTTAACATGTCTGACATTAATAACCTGGGTGTGATACACATTGTTCGCTGATTTACCTTTGATGAGAAATAGTCACACCCGTATCATTATTATAACACCGTATCATTATTATAACACCGTCTGGTGTTACCTAAAAATATCCCAAGTCAACTTGACAGATTATTGGATGCAGTCGCTCCACAGATGCCTTAATTCGAAATTATTAGGTAGTCCCTTGGCAATTTGAGTGATCGCAATTTGACTGTAGTTGCAAAGTTATTGCACAAATTATATTAGAAGAGTTATATCAACAAAAATCGACCTTAACCATCAGACCCTTAAATGGGCCAAACAACCCCACATTCAACAAATTTATGAGAGGACCTTTTATTGATGCTACAGACCAGATTTCATGAAGATCCATTGAGGGGTTATGAGAAGTAGTCATTAAAAGATATTTTTACTTTTAGCCCTAGCAAGCCTAAATATAGACAAGAGGGTCATGATGACCCTGGATCGCTCACCAGAGTAATATGAGCTACATGTTTCAAATGTCAAACTGATCATTTTTAGAAACTTTTTGGAAGATTTTCCAATGTACAATCAAGTAACCCCTGGGGCGGGGCCAATTTTAGCCCGGGGGTCATAATTTGAACAAAGTTTGTAGAAGTCTACTAGGCAATGTTACATATCAAATATCTAAGATCTAGACCTTCTGGTTTATTTTTAGCAAATTTATGAAGATTTCCCTATGTACAATCAAGTAACCCCTGGGCCTGTGTCAATTTGACCCTGGGGGGTCAAGATTTGAACAAATTTTGTAGAGGTCCACTAGGCAATGCTACATGTCAAATATCTAAGATCTAGGCCTTCTGGTTTATTTTTAGAAAATTTTTGAAGATTTTCCTATGTAAAATAAAGTGACCCCTGGGGCGGAGTCAATTTGACCCTGGGGGTCATGATTTGAACAAAGTTGGTAGAAGTCTACTAGGCAATGCTACATGTCAAATATCTAAGATCTAGACCTTCTGGTTTATTTTTAGCAAATTTATTAAGATTTCCCTATGTACAATCAAGTAACCCCTGGGGCGGGGTCAATTTTGACCCCAGGGGTCATGATTTGAACACATTTTGTAGAGGTCCACTAGGCAATGCTACAGGTCAAATATCTAAGCTCTAGGCCTTCTGGTTTATTTTTAGAACATTTTAAAGATTTTTCTATGCACAATCAAGGTCACAAGGTTTTTTCATTATTTGACCTACTGACCTAGTTATTGACGGCACATGACCTAGTTTCAAACTTGATCTAGATATCATCAAGGTGAACATTCTGACCAATTTTCATGAAGATCCATTCAAAAGTATGGCCTCTAGAGAGGTCACAAGGTTTTTCTATTTTTAGACCTAATGACCTAGTTTTTGACCGCAGCTGACCCAGTTTCGAAACTGATCTAGATATCATCAAGATGAACATTCAGACCAACTTTCATACAGATCCCATGAAAAATATGGCCTCTAGAAAGGTCACAAGGTTTTTCTATTATTTGACCTACTGACCTAGTTTTTGACGGCACATGACCCAGTTTCGAACTTGACCTAGATATCATCAAGGTGAACATTCTGACCAATTTTCATGAAGATCTTTGAAAAATATGGCCTCTAGAGAGGTCACAAGGTTTTTCTATTTTTAGACCTACTGACCTAGTTTTTAACCACAGTTGACCCAGTTTCGAACTTGGCCTAGATATCATCAAGATGAACATTCAGACCAACCTTCATACAGTTCCCATGAAAAATATGGCCTCTAGAGAGGTCACAAGGTTTTTTTATTATTTGACCTACTGACCTAGTTACTGATGGCACGTGACCCAGTTTCGAACTTGACCTAGATATCATCAAGATGAACATTCTGACCAACTTTCATGAAGATCCATTCAAAAGTATGACCTCTAGAGAGTTCACAAGGTTTTTCTATTTTTAGACCTAATGACCTAGTTTTTGATCGCAGCTGACCCAGTTTCGAACTTGACCTAGATATCATCAAGGTGAACATTCTGACCAATTTTCATGAAGATCTTTTGAAAAATATGGCCTCTAGAGAGGTCACAAGGTTTTTCTATTTTTAGACCTACTGACCTAGTTTTTGACTGCACGTGACCCAGTTTCGAACTTGGCCTAGATATCATCAAGGTGAACATTCTGACCAACTTTCATAAAGATCCCATGAAAAATGTGACCTCTAGAGATGTCACAAGCAAAAGTTTACGGACGGACGCACGCACGGACGACGGACGCAGCG
This sequence comes from Mercenaria mercenaria, assembly GCF_021730395.1. Lineage (NCBI taxonomy): Eukaryota > Metazoa > Mollusca > Bivalvia > Venerida > Veneridae > Mercenaria > Mercenaria mercenaria. Next base: position 16,247 of record NW_026463497.1, read on the forward strand.
CGATCGCAAAAGCTCACCTTGTCACTTTGTGACAGGTGAGCTAAAAAGGGTCCAACCACCTCCATTTGAAAAAAAATGACAGAGGACCTTTTAATGATCCTACATACCAAGTGATGAAAATCCATCTAGTCATTCAGTAAAAGAAGTTGTTTAAACGTATTTCTAGTTTTAGCTCTAGCAGCCCTTAAAATGAGAGGTGTCCCCAATTGAAACAAACAGTACACCAGCTATATAACAATCCCGTAATATTTTTTGTTTCTAGGTCAAATTCTTTTTGAGATACATGTGACATGAACTCTATGCGTATTTTTGACAATCAAGGACCATAACTCTATCTGACTGATGGAAGTCTGGAACAAAATCTCTGGCATACAACTTCATATGCTGAATAATATTTCTATAATGTTTCATGACCCTAGGTCAAATACTTTTTGAGATATGCGTAACACTTTTGACTGAGTGAAGGGCCATAACTCTGGTCTGGCTGAGTGATATCTCTAATGAAATCCCTGGTACACACCTGCACATGCTGAATAATATTCCAGTAATGTTTAATAACCCTGGTTCTTATACTTTTTGAGATTCATGCAACACAAACTTAGGCCTTTTTTATGCATATTTTTGACTAACTCAAGGGTCATAACTCTGGTTTTGCTGTGTGATATTTTAATTTAAACAAGAGGGTCATGTTGACCCTGGATCGCTCACCTGAGTAATATGAGCTACATGTTTCAAATGTCAAACTGATGATAAAATATTAAACAAGAGGACCATGATGGTCCTGAATCGCCTACCCCTTCCCCCAGACCCAGTTTAGTATGACGTCGTTTTTTCTATTATTTGACATAGTGACCTAGTTTTTGAGCCATGTGACCCCGTTTTGAACTTGATCTAGATATTATCAAGATAAAAATTCGACCAATTTTTATGAAGATCCATTGAAAAATATGGTCTCTAGAGAGGTCACAAGGTTTTTCTATTTTTTGACCTATTGACCTAGTTTTTTTTAAAGGGACGTGACCCAGTTTCAAACCTGACCTAGATATCATCAAGGTGAACATTCTAACCAATTTTTATGGAGATCCATACATAACTATGGCCTCTAGAGAGGTCTTAGGTTTTTCTTTTTTAGACGTTCTGACCTAGTTTTTGACCGCACGTGACCTGTTTCAAACTTGACCTAGATATCATCAAGATGAACTTCAGACCAATTTTACAGTTCCATGAAAAATATGGCCTTATGAGAGGTCCCCAAAGTTTCTCTATTATTTGACCTACTGACCTAGTTTTTGGGGGCACGTGACCCACTTTCGAACTTGATCTAGTTACATCAAGATGAACATTCGACCAACTTTCATACAGATCCCATGAAAAATAATGCCTCTAGAGAGGTCACAAGGTTATTTTATTATTTGACCTACTGACCTAGATTTTGATGGCACGTGACCCACTTTCAAAAACCCGACCTAGATATCATCAAGGTGAACGTTCTGACCAATTTTCATGGAGATCTCAAAGAAATATATTGGGCCCCTTTGTGAGGTCACAAAGTTTTTCTATTTTTAGACCTAATGACCCAGTTTTTGACTGCACGTGACCCAGTTTCGAACTTGACCTAGATATCATCAAGATGAACATTCAGACCAACTTTCATACAGATCCCGTGAAAAATATGGCCTCTAGAGAGGTCACAAGGTTATTCTATTATCTGACCTACTGAACTAGATTTGACGGCACGTGGGCACTTTCGAACCTGACCCAGATATCATCAAGGTGAACGTTCCGACCCAAATTTTTATGAAGATCTCATGAAAATATATGGCCTCAGAGAGGTCAAAAGGTTTTTTCTATTTTTAGACCTACTGACCTAGTTTTTGACCGCACGTGACCCAGTTTCGAAACTGACCTAGATATCATCAAGAGAACATTCAGACCAATTTTCATACAGATTTCCCCTGAAAAATATGGCCTCTAGAGAGGTCACAAGGTTTTTCTATTATTTGACCTACTGACCTAGTTTTCGACGGCACGTGACCAAGTTTCGAACTTGAACTAGATATCATCAAGGTGAACGTTCTGACCAATTTTCATGAAGATCTTTTTAAATATATGGCCTCTAGAGAGGTCACAAGGTTTTTCTATTTTTAGACCTACTGACCTAGTTTTTGATGGCACGTGACCTAGTTTCGAACTTCACCTAGATATCATCAAGGTGAACATCCAGACCAATTTTCATGAAGATCTTGTTAAATATATGGCCTCTAGAGAGGTCACAAGGTTTTTCTATTTTAGGACCTACTGACCTAGTTTTTGAAGGCACGTGACCAGTTTCAAAATTGACCTAGATATCATCAAGGTGAAAATTCTGACCAATCTTCTGAAGATCTTGTGAAATATATGGCCTCGGAAAAGGGGGTCAAAGGTTTTTTTTATTTTTAGACCTACTGACCTAGTTTTTGGGCGGCACGTTTACCCCGTTTCGAACTTGACCTAGATATCATCAAGATGAACATTCTGACCAACTTTCATAAAGATCCCATGAAAAATGTGACCTCTAGAGATGTCACAAGCAAAAGTTTACGGATGCACGGACGGACACACGGACGACGGACGCTGTGCGATCACAAAAGCTCACCTTGTCACTTTGTGACAGGTGAGCTAAAAAGTCAGTAGGTCACATTCATGGTCAATGAATTTCAGGTTTACGATTTGTGTGCAAAACTGTGTAAGTCATCAAAATTTCAAGGCTGTATCTTAAACAAGAGGACCATGATGGTCCTGAATCGCTCACCTGTTCCCACATGACCCAGTTTTGAACTGAGTATGACGTTGTTTTTTCTATTATTTGACATAGTGACCTAATTTTTGAGCTCATGTGACCCAGTTTTGAACCTGACCTAGATATCATCAAGATAAAAATTCTGACCAATTTTCATGAAGATCCATTGAAAAATATGAGCTCTAGAGAGGTCACAAGGTTTTTTTATTATCTGACCTACTGACCTAGTTACTGATCGCACGTGACTCAGTTTCGAACTTGACCTAGATATCATCAAGGTGAACATTCTGACCAATTTTCATGAAGATCCATTTGAAAGTATGGCCTCTAGAGAGGTCACAAGGATTTTCTATTTTTAGACCTACTGACCTAGTTTTTGACCGCAGTTGACCCAGTTTCAAAGTTGAACTAGATATCATCAAGATAAACTATCAGACCAACTTTCATAAAGATTCCACGAAAAATATGGCCTCAGAGAGGTCACAAGGTTTTTTTATTATTTGACCTACTGATCTAGTTATTGACTGCATGTGACCCAGTTTCGAACTTGACCTAGATATCATCAAGGTGAACATTCTGAACAATTTTCATGAAGATCCATTTGAAAGTATGGCCTCTAGAGAGGTCACAAGGTTTTTCTATTTTTAGACCTACTGACCTAGATTTTGACTACAGTTGATCCAGTTTCGAACCTGACCTAGATATCATCAAGATGAACATTCAGACCAATTTTCATACAGATCCCATGAAAAATACAGCCTCTAGAGAGGTCACAAGGTTTTTTTTTATTATTTGACCCACTGACCTAGTTATTGACCGCACGTGTCCCAGTTTCGAACTTGACCTAGATATCATCAAGGTGAACATTCTGACCAATTTTCATGAAGATCCATTCAAAAGTATGGCCTCTAGAGAGGTCACAAGGTTTTTCTATTTTTAGACCTAATGACCTAGTTTTTGACCGCACATGACCCAGTTTCAAACTTGACCTAGATATCATCAAGGTGAACACCCAGACCAACTTTCATACAGATACCATGAAAAATATGGCCTCTAGAGAGGTCACAAGGTTTTTCTATTATTTGACCTACTGACCTAGTTTTTGATGGCATGTGACCCAGTTTCGAACTTGACCTAGATATCACCAAGTTGAACATTCGACCAATTTTCATGAAGATTTTGTGAAAAAGGGTGGCCTCTAGAGAGGTCACAAGGTTTTTTTATTTTAGACCTACTGACCTATTTTTTGGACGGCACGCGATCCAGTTTCGAACTTGACCTAGATATCATCAAGGTAAACATTCTGCCCAAATTTTCATAAAGACCCCATAAAAGAATGTGCCCTCTAGAGTGGTCACAAGCAAAGTTTACGGACGGACGGACAGACGGATGCACGCACGGACGACGGACGCTGCGCGATCACAAAAGCTAAAAACAAGTAAGTAGGTCAGTAGGTCAAGGTCACAATCAAGTGAAATCATATTACTTGGGGTCATCAGGTAATTATAATTAAATAGTCTTGGAAATATTTTTTTGTTTTGTTTTGGGTTTAACGCCGTTTTTCAACATGTCTTGGAAATAGGATCAGATGATTTTTTTAAGTCTTTTTCCTATAAACTCACATAATAACTAAGTGACCCAGGGCGGGGCCTCTTTAACCCCAGGGGCAAAATTTGAACAATTTTGGTAGGGGAATTTCTAGACAATGCCCAAAACCAATATGAAAAGCCTAGGTCTTTTTGGGTTTCTGACAAGAAGTTTTTTTAAAGCTTTTTCCAATAAAAGTCTATATAAAACTTGGGACCCCCCAGGGCAGGGCCTCTTTTCATCCCAGGGGTACATTTGAATAATTTTGGGTTGAGAACCATAAGGAAATGCTACAAACCAAATTCAAAGGTCTAAGTGTTGTGGTTTCAGACAAGAAGATTTTTAAACTTTTTTTCTATATAAATCTATGTAAAACATGCGACCCCGGGGCAGCGCCCTATTTGGGCCCTAGGGGGATAATTTGAATACTCTTGGTAGAGGACCTCTAGATGGATGCACATACCAATATCAAAGCCTAGGCCATGTGGTTTTGTACAAGAAGATTTTTAAAGTTTTTCCCTATATAACTCTATATAAACCATGTGACCCCCGGGCGGGGCCATATTTGACCCTAGGGGAATAATTTGAACAATCTTGGTAGAGGACCACTTGATGATGCTACAAACCAAATACAAAGGCCTAGGCCATGTGGTTTTGTACAAGAAGATTTCAAAGTTTCCCTATTAAGTCTATTAAACCATGTGACCCTGGGCAGGGCCATATTGAAAACCCTAGAGGAATAATTTGAACAATTTGGTAGAGGACCACTAGATGATGCTACATACCAAATATCAAAACCCCAGGCCATGTGGTTTTTTTACAAGAAGATTTTCAAAGTTTTCCCTATATAAAATCTTGTAACCCCGGGGCGGGGCCATATTTGACCCTAGGGGATAATTTGAACAATCTTAGTAGAAGACCATAGATGAGCTACATACCAAATATCAAGCCCTAGGCCATGTGGTTCTGTACAAGAAGATTTTCAAAATTTTCCATTATAATAGTCTATATAAACCATGTGACCCCCGGGGCGGGGCCCTATTTGACCCTAGGGGGATAATTTGAACAATTTTGGTAGAGGACCACTAGCTGATGCTACACATCAGATATCAAAGCCCTAGGCCCTGTGGTTTTGGACAAGAAGATTTTTAAAGTTTTTCCTTCCGGTTGCCATGGCAACCAGAGTTCTGCATGGAATTCAATTCTTTGAACAATTTTGAAAGGGGGCCACCCAAGGATCATTCCTGTGAAGTTTGGTGTAATTCTGCCCAGTGGTTTTCAAGAAGAAGTCTTTTTTAGGAAATGTTGCAGGGTTGTCAATAAGAACCAGCCGCCGGCCGAAATGGACGGTTCAAATGGCATTTGGGCCGGTTCAAATTCGAAAAAAAAAAAAAAAAAAAAAAATCGGGCCTAAAAAATTTAACCCGCCGACCATAGTATTTTTAACGTTTTTTCACGATTCTGTCACGAAAATATAATTTGTATAAAGAACTCTCCACCCAGTCTAAAAATCGATATTACCCGCGGTAGTTTCCGTTCATAATTAATACACTGCGTGTCATCACGGGCGATGTTAAATTATTGAATCTTAATTGCCGAGGTGTATTTCATACACTGCCACGTGCCTGTCAATCTTTGACTTGAGTTAAAACAAGCGATAAACCAACGACAGCTTTGGATGTAGAACGCGTGACGTATTTATCGGCAAAACTATTTAAGCTCCGCCTTTACAATGATGATATACGTACGTCATAACTGACGAAATCCAAGCTAACGTCAAGCGATGAAAATCATGTTTCACAGACTGAATTAATATTAGAGATATACATGAAAAAAATTCATCAGTTATCGTAGTGTCAAAGTTATATTTTGTAGCAAAAACTTCGGAAGAAAGAGTGATGGGACATCCGCGATAATTTCCAAGAATTTTGAATCATGAGTGACGGTTCCGATTTAAAAGAAAAGACAACAAAAAACAAAACAAAGAAATTATCCACAAGCACCTTTATATTTAATAATCCAACATCGCTTATAACTAATCTGTAAACAACAATTTTCGGTATTTTCACACCTATTTACCCCTGTGGAGTGCTTTTTTAACAAAGCCAGGTGTTGATTTTAATGTGTGACAACTGAGACAGGTATTTTTAAAAATTTCTATAAAAAATCATTAATCACAATCAAATTAAGATCAGAAAATATATTTGCTTTTACCTTTTTCTGTAAGTTTTTGAAATCGAAAGTACAGTAGTTGTCGCGGTATCAGCCGGCCGATTTTTTTTTATAATATTTCTCTTAAATCATTTTAATAAGAGGAAATGTCAGGTAAAATTTTTTTCGATACTGTCAAATGCTGTTAAACTGTCTTTGCACCATCATAATTTGTCAAACACATACTTCAAGTGGAGTTTTGGTCAATGTCTACGAAAGTGTAACAGAATCTGGACATACAATTTTGGATATCTGGATTTTGATCAAGAAAAAATCGAGGCTAGGGGTTTTGGCTACGGATAGGGGGGGGTGGAGAATCAAACAGTTTAATTTTCTATGCCTAAACTTGTATTATTTCTAACTCTGTACATTTTGTTTTGATGGTTCTAACAGTGACATTTTTTGTCATGCCAAATTGTAAAAATTCATCTGTGGAATCTTGTTCCCCACAAAAGAAATATGAGTAAGGTTTAATTCTCAGTAGAATTTTGAATTTAGATATACAGTAGTGCAATAACTATTTGATTTTGCAAAGAAGTACTGTCAGTACAACAAAGAGTTGAAGTGTGGTGACAAGTTAGATATTCGCATTTCAAGACTTGAAAAATGCATCCATGAACATGTAAACTCACTTTTATTATTATCTCCAAATTTACCAGGTGAGCATGGTGAGCTCATAAAAATGTGAAAATAAGGGTATATTGTATTTAAAAATGCAGTGGAAAAGATGTTCTTAAATGCTTTCAAAATGCCCCAGAATGCAGGAAATAAAGCACTGTATTTCAAAATTTTCAGGGGGAGCATGCCCCCGGACCCCCCTAGCTGGCCGCCTACTTTTCTATTTCAGCCTGTTCAACAAAAATTTATTGACAACCCTGTGTTGACGGCGGACGACGCACGACGGACATTGAGCGGTCACAATAGCTCACCATGAGCCTTTGGCTCAGGTGGGCTAAAAAAACAGTGCAAAACTCTCTGTGCTGAATAACAATCCTGTGAAGTTTGATGACTCTGGGTCAAATACATTAAATACATTTCGAGATATGTAGGACACAAACTTGGAAGGATGGGCAAGGACAACTAAGTGCCCCCTGAATTTTTGGGGGGCACAAAGCCTAATTTTGTTGTTGTTGTGTGTGTGGTAGTTGTGTCAAGATAAACACTGACAAACAGAAGTTTCAAAGAAGATGGCAAAGACGAAATGTTACATATTAGTTTACATATTAACAGGATTTATCACATGTTTGATGTCGCGGGAGTGTAATAAAGCCATTAAATAAAAATAATACACTAGTGTAAGGCCATAATTAAAAAATTGTTTGTTTGCAGTGCTCCGACCCAGATTTTTAGGAGTGGGTAGGTAGGTAGGGGTTTTTTTTTTTTTTTTTTTTTTTGTAAAGTCAGTGTACACAAATTTTCTCAGCAGACATTGAAACATATTCATGAATTTCAGAGAGTAAGAACATACATGGCAGACAAATTCTACAAGGAATTTCACAGAGCACAAACTTGCATGTAGACATTTATTAAACCAGATCTTTCATTTTATAATTAATCAAAATTGAAACCGAATGACAGTACTTTGCATATAGACCGAGAATGCAACGAACGATCTGGACACTCCAAACCCTCATTCCTTAAAACCTTTTACAGGACAGTTGTTCTGACCATGCAGATGCTGTCAGACCCTTAGTGTATGAAATAATGGCCTTTGTTGCATTTTGGTCTAAGTTTTGAGCAATCTGGATACAGGCCTAAGTTGTCCAACATGTTTTAGGCGAGATGGGGGTGGGGAAGGTAGGCAAAGAAGAATGTTTGCTGCCATCCCCTTGGAAATGTTAAAAATCTATTGATGAAATTGTGGCCTCTGTTACATCTCTTGACAGGAATGAAATAGTGGCCTCAGTAACAGTTTTTGACAGGAATGAAATAGTGGCCTCTGGTACTTCTTTTGACAGTAATGAAAGGGCGGACTATGCTACCTCTATGAATGAAATAGTGGCCTTTTTTACATCTTTTGGTAGGAATGAAAATAACAGTGGCATCTGTTACATCTTTTGATAAGAATGAAATGATGGCCTGTGTTTCATCTTTGTTAGGATGAAATGATGGCGACTGTAAATTTTTGTCTAAATTTTGCGTGCACTGATATTATTTATCTGGACACAGGAAATGTTGTTGCTATGAAATCCACATTACAGTCCAAAATTGGCGGTAGGTATAGAAGAACGAATTCCAGAATATTTTTTAAATACAAGTTTGAAATGGTGGGTTCTGATACATGGTTCAACTTTGTTAGATAAGGTAACTTCTCGGGCAACTTGGGGCAGGGGAGCAGCATATAGGCCTCCCAACCCCTCCACCCCCAACCCTTTGAATACAGGTCTGTGTAGAAGAGGGTGATTGTGACCAGCTGTGGAGCTTCTCATGCTTTAATTTTCAGTCTCCATTTTAGTGAAAATTAAGGCTTTAAAATTGAAGGCTTTACTTTTAAACACAAGCTGAAGTATGTCAAATTATGATTTTAGTTCTTTAAGTAAGGAACAAGAAACGATGTTCACAGCACTTAAATTGCAAATCCATAAATCATCTCAGTCCTTTTAAATCAAAGTGTATTAGATAATACACAAATTGTACTTGTGAATTAGGTCAAATTACATCACACCCATCACAACATTTAGCTGTCAAACTGCTTCCTTTCATCTTACATCAAAGGCCAAATGCCGTTTCCCATCTTTCCTTTGAACTTAGCCGACAAGTTAGTGCCACTGTATTTTTCAAGATGTTTATGCAATTTTGTCACCAAATGTGTCGGATAAAACTGGGGAAAAAAGTGAAATCATGTTTGAAAACTTAGGATTTACTAAAAAAAAAATGAGGTATGTGGCTTTATTACGTGTTCGAACAAGGTCTCAATTAATACATAAAAAATGTGAATAGTTATCATTTCAGTTGCGAATTATTCTAGTGCATGATAAAAAATTCAGATGTCTGTTTAATTTATAGACTTTTAAATGTTGAAACTAATCAACAGAAATCAGAATAAATTTTTAGACCGTGGTCATGTTGACTGATTATTGGTCAGGTCGTGGCGTTGTGTCAGACGACATGTTTATTAAAAGAATGAGTTGGGATTTACGGCGAACCTACACAAACAGGTCATATACCGCCGAAACTTTTGTTTATTGGAAAATTGTTTATCAAATATACATAGGTCACCGTAAAATCATGTGAGAAAGACTAAGTAAAGATGTCTGAGCGACTTGCTCACTCGGATCGGAACTTGTGACTTCCGAAACACGTGCGAAGACGGCAATATAGTCGCGTACACTAAACGCTGAATGATCTGCTGTATATTATAATATACGAAGAGGAAAACGTCTGCTGAAAATGCATTTTGCATCAGAAAGGATCAAAACATATATAAAAAAAATTTGCCCCCCTGAACTGCCTAAAAAATTTTTTGGGTCGGGACGATTTTGATGGGTCGGTCGGAGCACTGCAAACAAACAAAATTTTAATTATGGCCTAATAAAGCTTTGACGTCAACATCATTTATAGTATAGGCGACGTCGGTCAAATTATCTTGTTTATATAGTAAAAGAAAGTCGATTTTTTGATGTTTCGACAAGAAAGGCTTACATGTGATAAAAAGAATATTACATTTGTGACTTTCCACACTGAATTTATTAAACGAGTTGAATAAAATTGATAAAATGCTCGGCAGAGCCTCGCATTTTATCATTTTATTCAACTCGTTTAATAAATTCAATATGAAAAGACACTCATGTAATATCCTCTATATGTTGCACAAAAAGTAAAGAGAAATGATAGAACTTCCTCTTTTAATATGCTTAAGATTCATTTTCTTATCATAAAAATAAGATTTTATTTTTATCTAAACCACCTTTTTACCATCTTAAACAAAATATAAAAATATATCATTCTAAAATTGTATATGTACTGTGTCTACAAACATTATTAAACTTGTATAAATGTAGGTTCAATCACATGTCTGTGAAAACATTCACTTCAAAATTGTTCAAACTTATTTTTTGTTAAATTCATTTCTCCATTATAAAATATGTTACACTTCCATTTTAACTCAGTGACACTTATGTGATTAAAACCCCTTAACATGCCATACACGATTGATTCTGCCTTTGCTACCAGTGTAGATCATGATCAGCCTTCACATCTGTGCAGTCTGATCATGATCTGCACTGTTCCCCATTCAGTCAGTATCTTTGTGGTAAGCACCCCTTTTAACAGTTAATGGTACTGTCAAAATTGAAAAAATACTACTAAGGAACTAGAGCTGCTTTTGACAAAAGCGCATGTCTCCCACAACTGCCTAATCATCTGAATAGTAGTATATGAGTCACCTAAACTTCCTTATCAGACTTTCAGTGATTTGCTAATCAAAACCAAGTTTCAAGGGCCATAATTCTGAGTGCCTGAGCCAATTTGGCTAGTTATCGAATTTGGCCGAGGACTTATTGGCAAACATATTTTGTTCAAGTTTGGTGAAGATCGGACAAGAAATGATCGAGTGCGGACAAGATTTGTGACAGACACACAGACAGACACACACACACAGACAGAAATAAATCAATAGTTCTCCCACACCACTGTGTGGTGGGAGACATAATTTAGCAGAGTAAGGGTTAAGGTTTGAATTCAGCCTTGGCAAATAGGTAAAAATTGCTATCTAGGCTAACAAAAATTGATAAATTTAATTTATTCATTACTCTTTTCCTTAACAAATTGATTACCGGACAGCTAAAAAAACTCTAGAGAACAGGGTAGGCGCCCGGTTACTGGACACAGGCTTTCCAGCCAGCCATTACAAAAAGTAATGGAGAAAAATAGGAATAAATGTGGCAAATAAGTAGGAGAAAAGTAGGAAAATATCAGAAAATTAGACGACAAAAGTAAGAGTTTATGTAAGGTACAAACTTTGACAAAAAGAGCTTTTGGGACAAAAAAGGGCTTTTGACATTTCACAGTTCACAACTGAATGCACTAAAGATGCACCTACTGAATCCAAACTACTTTCATAGAACACAGTATATACTTTTTTGAACATAGACCAAAACACTCCAAGGTGTTAATTTACATTCATTTGGGGTAGGTGTCCCCTCCCGCGTGGAGAAAATTTTGATTCTGGGGTTCAAAAAATGCATTTTACTATTTCTTATATGAAAAAGTAGGAGTAGTAAGTTTTATAGAAAAGTAGGAAAAAATAATAGCACTTTCAAAAAAGTAGGAACACTGGAAAGTCTGTGCTAGACACTTCCAATTTGAAACTTTAACTATGGTGACAAGAAATAAATCCTCCTAAATACATACCTATCTTTAATGTTAGCATCTACACCATACACTTCAATAAGAAACTTCACAGCTTCTATTTCACCAAACCCAGAGGCACCATGAAGAAGTGTTGTCATAGTGTAATGGTCAGGAGCACTGCACCAGACTCCATTAGTATTCAAACATTTCTGTAAATTTATAAGAAAAATTGGTTTAAATTTATAAATCAAAGACTCGTTTTTCAGCAACTTGAACAAGAGGTATCTGAGTAAACTGCTGTATGCTCCCAAAATTCATCTGGGACACAGGTGAACTTATATCTGTATAAGAAACAAGGCAGTCTGAATGACAGCTAAATCCCCCGCCACTGCTATGGATAGTGAAAGGGTAAAACCTTTGATTTTAGCTGTGACCTTGACCTTGAACTGACATGGCTGACTCATGAATTCTGCACAACGTCTTGATGAGGTGATCATTTGACCAAAGTTTCATGAAAATCCTTCAAGGGGTTTAGGAGATACAGAGCTGAAACCTTTGACCTTCAGTTGTGACCTTGACCTTGAGTTGACATGGCTGACTCATGAGTTCTTGATGAGGTGATCATTTGACCCAAGTTTGATGAAAATCCTTCAAGGGGTTAAGGAGATATAGAGCGAACACGAAATGGAAGGCTCAAACCTTTGACCTTCAGTTGTGACCTTGACCTTGAGCCGACATGGCTGACTCATAAGTTCTGCACATCGCCTTGATGCGGTGATCGTTTGACCCAAGTTTCATGAAAATCCTTCAAGGGGTTTAGGAGATATAGAGCGGACACAAAATGGAAGGCTCAAACCTTTGACCCTAAGTTGTGACCTTGACCTTGAGCCGGCATGACTGACTCATGGGTTCTGCACATCGTCTTGATGAGGTGATCATTTGACCCAAGTTATATAAAATTCCTTCAAGGGGTTTAAGAGATATAGAGCGGACACAAAATGGAAGGCTCAAACCTTTGACCTTGAGTTGTGACCTTGACCTTGAGCCGGCATGGCTGACTCATGGGTTCTGCACATCGTCTTGATGAGGTGATCATTTGACCCAAGTTTTATAAAATTCCTTCAAGGGGTTTAGGAGATATAGAGCGGACACAAAATGGCAGGCTCAAACCTTTGACCTTGAGTTGTGACCTTGACCTTGAACCGACAAGGCTGACTCATGGGTTCTGCACATCGTCTTGATGAGGTGATCATTTGACCCAAGTTTCATGAAAATCCTTCAAGGGGTTTAGGAGATATGGACCGGACACGATTTTGTTACGGACCGAAGGACAGAAGGACGGAAAGACGGAAGGACGGAAGGACGGAAAGACGGAAGGACGGACGGACAGAAGGACGGACGCAGACCATTCCTATAATCCCTCCGCCACGGCGTGGGGATTAATTAATGAATAACCAAGAACTGAAATTTGGCTCAAACCTTTGATCTTGAGTTGTGTCCTTGACCTTGAGCCGGCATGGCTGACTCATGGGTTCTGCACATCGTCTTGATAAGGTGATCATTTGACCCAAGTTTCATGAAAATCCTTCAAGGGGTTAAGGAGATATGGAGCGGACACGAAAGTGTTATGGACAGACGGACGGATGGAAGGACGGACGGAGACCATTCCTATAACCCCCCACCACTTGTGGCGGGGGATTAACAAGAAAATTATAACCAAAGTGTTATATGTTGGCGATTAGGTTGGTGTATTTACTTAGAGGGTATTGTTGTTGTTGTTGTTTTCTTCACCTCCTTAGGAGAACAGCTTATGAATATGCAGCAATGAATTCACTACTATAAACATACAGTCATGTACTAATCAACTGGTATTTTGAAGGACAAATAGTCAATGTTGTGCAATCAGCAGCTATCTCTCAAGAAAGACCATTGTTCTGATATTGCTAAAGGTCAGCATGTAAGAAACCTAAAATGAGATAATAGAGCAAGGATACTTTAAAATGCAAGCATATATGCCAAGTTTCCTGGACAATTTTCCAGGAGATTTCAGTTGAAAATCTAGATTTTATCGACCAGCACTTTACGGAATTGTTCGGTCAAATAATTATATTAAACCATAAAATAAATTAAATCATATTTGGTCGCGGGTTTATCCCGCTACCAAAGTTAAGTGTATTTCTGACAATCATGTAGTATCTTTATTTGATTCCAAATCACATCCAAAGGATGTTCATGTGCTACACAAAGTAGTCCCATTCATGAACAATGCAGATGAATTATCAATGATCAAGTAGTTCTTATTCATCCTCTATCCATTCACACTGGCCATTTAGATATATAAGATCTGTCAATGATTAGGTATTCCAGCCCATGGTTACATCACTGACTTGCAGCTGTTCATGTAAGTTCAGGCAGAGTTTATCTTAGATATGAGGCACATTAGTATTTGTTTCTTATACATGTATATTTATAGATTTGCATTTAAAATGAAAACAAGAGCTCGTCGAACACGAAATGCCCCCCTTGATGCATTCAGTAATTGCACTAGATACAGAAATTATATTTTCACTGTAAACAAAAGTTCTACCATTCTGGTTTAATCTGACCTTGACCTTTAACCTATTAACCTAACAAGAGATTACTGAGTGATCTTGGCGCCATCCACTGAGCCATTTTTTAATGTTCCAAATTTCAAGACTAGCTCAAGGTCAAAATCAAGGTCAAATTTCATTTTGGTACAAAACAATTTGTATGTGGTCCAAATGTGAAAGCTGTGGCTTGCGAAAAGTGAAAGCAGGTCACTAGATCAATTTCAAGGTCAAAGTTCATTTCGGTAGACAGAACTATGCATGTGCTTCAAATTTGGAGGCTTTAGCTTGAGAAATGTGAAAGTAGGTAATAGGTAAAAATCAATGTCAAATTTCAATTTAGAACACAAAAATATGCATGCGGTCCAAATTTGAAGCCTGGAGCTTGAGAAATGTGAAAGTAGGTCACTAGGTCAATCTCAAGATCAAAGTTCATTTCGGTACACAAAACTATGCATGTGGTTCAAATTTGAAGGCTGTAGCTTGAGAAATGTGAAAGTAGGTCACTAGGTCAAAATCAAGGTCAAATTTTATTTCGGAACTCAAAACTATGCAAGTGGTCTAAATTTGAAGCCTGTACCTTCAGATATGTGAAATTAGGTCACTAGGTCAATCTCAAGATCAAAGTTCATTTCAGTACACAAAACTATGCTTGTGGTTCAAATTTGAAGGAGCGTAGCTTGAGAAATGTAAAAGTAGGTCACTAGGTCAAAATCAAGGTCAATTTATTTATTTTTTGAACAAAAAGCTGTGCATGTGGTCCAAATTTGAAGCCTGTACCTTCAAAAAATGTGAAAGTAGGTCACTAGGTCAATAACAAGGTCAAAGTTTTTTCCGGTACACAAACCTATGCATGTGGTCCAAATTTGAAGGCTGTAGCTACAGAAATGTGAAAGTAGGTCACTAGGTCAAGATCAAGGTCAACTCATGTCAAGGTTCATCTTGCCTATCAAAACTATACATGTGGTCCAAATTTGAATGATGTAAGTTATGGACATGAAGATTCAAAGTTTTTCCCTATATAAGTCTATATGAACCATATGACCCTGGGGCGGGGCCATATTTGACCCTAGAGGGATAATTTGAACAAACTTAGTAGATAACCACTAAATGATGCTACATGACAAAATATCAAACCCATAGTCTTTGTGGTTTGGACAAGAAGATTTTCAAAGTTTTTCCCTATATAAGTCTATGTAAACCATGTGACCCCCAGGGTGGAGCCATATTTGACCCTTGGGGAATAATTTGAACAATCTTAGTAGAGGACCACTAGATGATGTCATATACAAAATATCAAAGCTCTAGGCCCTGTGGTTTTGGACAAGAGGTTTTTCAAAGTTTTTTCCTATATAAGTCTATATAAACCATGTGACCCCCAGGGTGGGGCCATATTTGACCCCAGGGAAATAATTTGAACAATCTTAGTAGAGGACCACTAGATTTTGCTACATACCAAATATCAAAGCCCTATGCCCTATGGTTCTGGACAAGAAGATCAGAAACCATTTAACTGTTCCTGGCCAATGTGACCTTGACCTTTGACCTAATGACCTCAAAATCAATAGGGGTCATCTGCTGGTCATGATCAACCTCCCTATCAACTTTCGTGACCTTAGGCCTAAGAGTTCTTGAGTTATCATCCCGAAACCGTTTTACTGTTCAGGGTCACTGTGACCTTGACCTTTAACATACTGACCTCAAAATCAATAGGTGTCATCTGCTGGTCATTAACAACCTCCCTATCAACTTTCATGATCCTAGGCCCAAGAGTTCTTGAGTTATCATCCGGAAACCGTTTTACTATTCAGGGTCACTGTGACCTTGACCTTTGACATACAGACCTCAAAATCTACAGGGGTCATCTGCTGGTGATGACCAACCTCCCTATCAACTTTCATGATCCTAGGCCAAAGCGTTCTTGAGTTATCATCCGGAAACGGATTGGTCTACATTCCGACCGACCGACCGACCTACCGACCGATAGACCGACCGACATCTGCAAAACAATATACCCCTCCTTCTTCGAAGGGTGGCATAATAACACTAGCAAAACCCGCAACCACCAGACATCTCAAGGCTTTGATTCCTTAACATGCAAATTCAGTGAATTCATATACCCTGTTTTATAAATGAGGGATCTATATTTCGAAAGATATTTAATTTACAGATATATTCATGAATTTTAAAACAAATGAAAGGCAGTTACTGAAGAGAACCTGAAAAAGATGTGCACGCACCACTACCCTATAGTGATCTACATTTGTGTTAAATTTCATTGTAATCAATGGATTAGTTTGTTATGTCAGAATTTATGGATTGTAAAACTATTAAAGGGCAATACCTCTAAGTTATTGAAGGTATCCTGATGAAGTTATGCATGCATCATTGCCCTTGAGAGATTTAAATTTATGTAAAGTACCTGTAATTTACTTAGAAAAATACCATTTTTTTGTGCTAATTGCATATCCAGAAGGTAAATAGAAATATATAGAGTAACTAAAGAATCTATATTTATTTACTTAAAAGAAAGCTAAATCTTCTTTCTACAATGTGTTTACCAGTAATTAAGAAGTTTCCTGTTTTGTGTACAAGTTCAAAGAGACATTTTATCAACAATAAAAACATTACCTTTATATTCTCTAAATCAAACCTTGTCTCAGCTGTTGGGTTTGATGCAAGCAATATTCTAGGGCTTTCTATAAGAAGAAAAAAAAACACTTCTATTATTTAACATATAAATGTAAATGACAAATTAACTTACAACTAGAATATGTCTGTAGGACACAGGGTGTGCCCCCCACTGGTACATTTGTCACAAATAAGGGGGAATAATTCAAATGTTTGTCTTAATGGGGTAAAGCCTCAAACATTTATATTAAATACTTTTTGAGCTAGGTGCATCACAAGGTGAAAATGTGCATTTTTGACTATTTCAGGGGCCATAACTCTGAAAATAAGAGGCGGACCAAAATAAAAAATAAACTAGAATGTGTCTGTAGGACACAGGGTGTGCCCCCAACTGGTATATTTGTCACAAATAAGGGGCAATAATTCAAATGTTTGCAGTCTTAATTAGGTATAGCCTCAACAAACATTTTATGAAAAGGATTCATTATTCTAGGCCCTATACTTTTTGAGCTATGAGCATCACACACAAAAAATCCACTATTTTGGCTATTTCAAGGGCCATAACTCTGTAATAAGAGCTAAGATTCTCAAGAAGAATGCCAAGTGTGCAAGGCCACATCACGTTAAAGACTCCAGCAAGGTTTCCTGAATTTACATCTAATACGTTTTGAGCTTGGCACATGATTAGGTGAAAAAGTGCATTTTTTTACTATTTCAGGGGCCATAGCTAAGGGGGTGGAGCCAGCCAATAAATCAGAGGTGTGCAAGTTTATATCATGATAAAGACTTATGCAAGTTTTCAAACCATTTATATTAAATACTTTTTGAGCTAGGTGCATCACAAGGTGAAAATGTACATTTTTGACTATTTCAGGGGCCATAACTCTAAAAACATGGGGCGGACCCAAATGAAAAATAAGATGTGCGCAAGTTCATATCATGATTAAGGCTTATGCAAGGTTCCATGAATCTATATTAAATACTTTTTGAGCTAGGCATGTCACAAGGTGAAAATGTGCATTTTTGACTATTTCAGGGGCCATAACTCTTAACAAGAGGGCCATGATGGCCCTGTATCGCTCACCTGTTATCATTGCACTTCTTGTCCTCAGAAAAAATATCTAAGTCCAAAGGATAGGAACAACAAAGGGAAGAAATTTAACCAAAAAGAAAAGAAAAAAATCTTAAAAGGTACAGATATGTCAAAATACACCTAAAAATTGGAGGTACCATCCATGTTGTACCACAGAAAAGTGGTCTCGGTTTTAGCCAATAATAAAAAAGTTACTAAAAATAAGCTATTTGTAGTAACGTAAAAGGGAAGTAATTAATAAGAAAATTATTGCAAGTGAACAAAAGAAGGATCTGCCATATAAATCTGTTGACATACATGAAATTTCAGATCAGTATCTTTATTAGTTACGAAGATATACCCATTTTAATTCGAAATAAAGGGAGGTAATTTGACATAAAACCAGTCCATAGTTATCTACCCTGATTGGCTCAGTCCAACTAATGACAATAATGAAATTTCAAATAAGTCCTATAAGTACTTACTGATATAAATAAGTTTGATTACAATCAGGGGAGGTAATCAGATATAAAATAACCTACGATTGGATCTGATTTGTCATGGAATCCAAGATTTATTGTTGTTGAAGATATTTTTGAAGTTTGTATCAAATAAAATCATAAATGAAGTCTCTATATGGCTGCAAAAGCCAAAATAGCCAATTTTGGACCTTTAAGGGGCCATAACTCTGGAACCCATGAAGGAATCTGGCCAGTTCAAGAAAGGATCCAAGATCTTGTGGTGATACAAGTTGTGTGCAAATTTGGTTAAAATCAAATCATAAATGAAGCTGCTATTGTGCAGACAAGGTCAAAATAGCTAATTTTGGCCTTTCAGGGGCCACAACTCTGGAACCCATAATGGAATCTCGCCAGTTCAAGAAAGGAACCAAGATCTTATAGTGATACAAGTTGTGTGCAAGTTTGGTTAAAATCAAATCATAAATGAAGCTGCTATTGTGCAGACAAGGTCAAAATAGCTGATTCTGGCCCTTTCAGGGGCCATAACTCTGGAACCCATAATGGAATCTCGCCAGTTCAAGAAAGGAACCAAGATCTTATAGTGATACAAGTTGTGTGCAAGTTTGGTTAAAATAAAATCATAAATGAAGCTGCTATTGTGCAGACAAGGTCAAAATAGCTAATTCTGGCCCTTTCAGGGGCCATAACTCTGAAAACCCATAATGAAATCTGGCCAGTTCAAGAAAGGAACCAAGATCTTATGGTGATACAAGTCGTGTGCTAGTTTGGTAAAAATCAAATCATAAATAAAGCTGCTATTGTGCAAACAAGGTCAAAATAGCTAATTTTGGCCCTTTCAGGGGCCATAACTCTGGAACCCATAATGGGATCTGGCCAGTTCAAGATCACAAAAGCTCACCTTGTCACTATGTGACAGGTGAGCTAAAAAAGGGGGCGGACCCAAACGAAGGTTTTGCATTTCAGGGGCCATAACTCTGAAAATAGGGGGCAGAGCCAGACAAAAAATAGGAGGTGCGCAAGTTCATATCATGATAAAGTCTCATGCAAGGTTTCATCCATTTATATCAAATACTTTTTGAGCTAGGCGTGTCACAAGGTAAAAATGTGCATTTTTGACTATTTCAGGGGCCATAACTCAGAAAATAGAGGGCGGAGCCAGACGAAAAATAGGAGGTGCGCAAGTTCATGTCATGATAAAAACTCATGCAAGGTTTCATCAATTTATATCAAATACTTTTTGAGCTAGGCGCGTCACAAGGTGAAAATGTGCATTTTTTACTATTTCAGGGGCCATAACTCTGAAAATAGGGCGTCACAAACTTCGGATGGACAGACGGACGCACCCACGGGCGCACGGACAAGACCAAATCAATATGCCCCCACCACTCATGTGGGGGTGGGTCACAAAAAGATTCATATTTAGACGATGCTTTTGATTTTACTTAATGATTCTTCCATGTACTCATAGGAAAGAGTGTTTTTTTCATATAATTATACTAATCAAAGTTAAATACCTTTTGTCATGCTGAAACACCTGCGTGAGTTAACATATATGCAGTAACTATAAAGCTTTAACATTTTTTTAAGGAAAGGCTGTGGCCTGTATGCCACAAATTTGTCTTAATAAGCTACAGGCTATGTCAATGATGTTTGCGTTTTTTTTACCATGATCCTAGTGATCTCATAATTATGTAATCCTAAACTCTGTCTCTATGCCAGCTACCTATAAACAAAGTTTCAATGCAATCAGTCACTCTTAGCTCCAGCAAAAACCAAGAGGCGACGCGAATCACTTGCCCCTCACCAATGTGGGTTCAAGCTTCACTAGGGGCTTTGAATTCTTCATGTGAGGAAGCCATCTAGCTGGCGTATGGAAGGTTGGTGGTTCTAATCAGGTACCCACTGCACAGAAGGGCACCTGAGGTCTTCGTCCACCATCCTCGCCAATCTAATAACCAGTGTTTTCAAAAATCTGATTAACTAGAAATATGTCCGAAGGACATGTGTGCCCCCACTAAGAAATGTTAGGACATAGAAAGCTTTAACTTCATTAATGGCACTTTGATAATAGAATACTAAGGCTACACCCTACGTGGGACCTTGACCTTTGAGCTAGGGACTCAGTCTTCAAAGGGATATATAGCCTTGTTATAGATACTGTTTTAAATAGCTATCGATGCATAGAGAAGTTAAAGACTACACAAGAACCTCCCAGTGTGAACATAACCTTTGAGGAAAGGGTTTGACACTTGTCTTATAATGAACACTATTTGGCAAAATGTCATCTGAATATTATATATGGCCACAAGAAATTGAACAAAATCTTTGACATGTAAGTTTAATCTTGACTTTTAAGCTAGGGTTCTGAGTCTTGTACATGACACATTTTATTATCGTGAATGTGTTTGCAAAGTTAACTTAATATCGAACTTACCGGTATGAACCAGGCAAACAAGAGGACCACGATGGTCCGGAATCACTCATCTGTCCCCACATGACCAAGTTTTGAACTAAGTAAAATGTCGTTTTTTCTATTATTTGACATAGTTTTTGAGTTCATGTGACCCAGTTTTGAATCTGACCTAGATATCATCAAGATAAAAATTCTGACCAATTTTCATGAAGATCCATTGAAAAATATGGCCTCTAGAGAGGTCACAAGGTTTTTCTATTATTTGACCTAATGACCTAGTTTTTGAAAGCACGTGACCCAGTTTTGAATCTGACCTAGATATCATCAAGGTGAACATTCTGACCAATTTTCATGAAGATCTCATGAAAAATATGGCCTCTAGAGAGGTCACAAGGTTTTCCTATTTTTACACATACTGACCTAGATTTTGACCGCACGTGACCAAGTTTCGAATTTTAACTAGATATCATCAAGGTAAACATTCAGACCAATTTTCATGAAGATCCATTGAACAATATGGCCTCTGGAGAGGTCAAAAGGTTTTTCTATTTTCAGACCTACTGACCTAGTTTTTGACTGAAGTTGACCCAGATCTATTCTTGACCTAGATATCATCAAGATGAACATTCAGACCAACTTTCATACAGATCCCATGAAAAATATGGCCTCTAGAGAGGTCACAAGGATTTTTTATTATTTGACCTATTGACCTAGTTATTGACGGCGCGTGACCCAGTTTTGAACCTGACCTAGATATCATCAAGGTGAACATTCTCACCAATTTTCATGAAGATCCATTTGAAAGTATGGCCTCTAGAGAGGTCACAAGGTTTTTCTATTTTTAGACCTACTGACCTAGTTTTTGAACCCACGTGACCCAGTTTTGAACCTTACCTAGATATCATCAAGGTGAACACTCTGACTAACTTTGATGAAGATCCACTGAAAAGTATGACCTCTAGAGAGGTTTACAAGGTTTCTCTATTTTTAGACCTACTGACCTGGTTTTAGACCGCACATGACCCAGTTTCGAACTTGACCTAGATATCATCGAGATGAACATTCTGACCAAGTTTCATAAAGATCCCATGAAAAATGTGACCTCTAGAGTGGTCACAAGCAAAAGTTTATGCACGGACGGACGATGGATGCTGCGCGATCACAAAAGCTCACTTTGTCACTTTGTGACATGTGAGCTAAAAAAATAAGGCAAAATCTCTATGTGGAACTTTTGAGCTAATGATAAGAGTTTTGAAAGAAACACAACATTTTTTATTTTTTTTAAATGTAATAGATGAGAAAAATTACATTAAATCTTTGACATCTAATTGTTTGAGCTAGTGGTCTGGGTCTTGCATGTTACACATTGCCTTTGTGGCTGATTATTTTTAAAATCCTACCATGCCTGACAAAGTTCTGAACTGGACACAATTTTAGAACATACACAGACAAACACACACATATACACACACAGAGTACCACTACATGCCACACTCCCCCATATAAAACAAGAGGACCATGATGGTCCTGAATCGCTCACCTGTCCCAACATGACCCAGTTTTGAGTATGATGTCGTTTTTTCTATTATTTGAAATAGTGACCTAGTTTTTGAGCTCACAAGGTTTTTCTATTATTTGACCTAATGACCTAGTTTTTAAAGGCACGTGACTCAGTTTTGAACTTGACCTAGATATCATCAAGGTGAACATTCTCACCAATTTTCATGAAGATCTCATGAAAAATATGGCCTCCAGAGAGGTCACAAGGTTTTTCTATATTTAGACCTACTGACCTAGTTTTTGACCACACATGACCAAGTTTTGAACTTGACTAGATATCATCAAGGTGAACATTCTCACCAATTTTCATGAAGATCTCATGAAAAATATGGCCTCCAGAGAGGTCACAAGGTTTTTCTATTATTTGACCTACTGACCTAGTTTTTGACTGCATGTGACCCAGTTTCAAACTTGACCTAGATATCATCAAGGTGAACATTCTGATCAATTTTCATAAAGATCCATTGACAAATATGGCCTCTAGAGAGGTCATAAGGTTTTTCTACTTTTAGACCTACTGACCTAGTTTTTGACCACATGTGACCTAGTCTCAAACTTGACCTAGATATCATCAAGATAAATATTCAGACCAACTTTCATACAGATCCCATGAAAAATATGGCCTCGAGAGATCACAAGGTTTTTCTATTATTTGACCTACTGACCTAATTTTTAACTGCATGTAACCCAGTTTTGAACTTGACCTAAATATCATCAAGATGAACAATCTGACAAATTTTAATGAAGATCCATTGAAAAATATGGCCTCTAGGGAGGTCACAAGGTTTTTCTATTTTTAGACCTACTGACCTACTTTTTTATCGTACGTGACCCAGTTTCGAACTTGACCTAGATATGTTCAATATAAATACTCTGACCAACTTTCATAAAGATCCCATGAAAAATGTGACCTCTAGAGTGGTCACAAGCAAAAGTTTACACACGCACGCACGCACGCACGACAGACGCTGCGTGATCACAAAAGCTCACTTTGTCAGTTTGTGACTGGTGAGCTAAAAAACCACAAAAAACATAATTATATTACATACCACTAGTCCTAGGCTGAATGTCACACACCTTTTCTGTTAAGTTCACATCTGGTATCTCTTCATTCTACAAGAAAAGTATTACTACAGTTATGTAGGAGACAGATCACAAAATATACGGGGGTCAAAAAACTACCATTGATGGGTAAAACTAGAATTGTGTCCACAGGACATGGATGCCCCCAAATATAGCGCCATCTTCTAAATAGCGAAGATTTTAGTACAGACCATCTTCACATGAAGTGTAAGAGGAGTTGAACGCACCAAATTTCTTCACTATGGCCTATTTTGTGAAACTAAGAAAGGGCCATAATTCTAAACAAGAGTACCAGACTGTCACAAAATGTGACCGTCATCGAACTTGGCCTAATTCAAGGGCCATAATCCAAGAGTGTCCAGGGCGATTTGGGTGGTTATTGAACTTGGCCGAGATGTTATGCCCACAAACATAGTCAGCAAATTTGGTAAGATTGGAAGAAAACTGTTCAACTTAGAGAGTGGACATGTTTTGGACGCCGACTGCCCACCCGCCGCCTGCCACGGGTGTTCTTATAATATGCCCAGCTCTTTCAGAGACGGGCATAAAAAAGATAGCCACAGAAACAAGAGGACCATGATGGTCCTGAATCGCTCACCTCTTCCCACATGACCCAGTTTTGAGTATGACGTCGTTTTTTCTATTATTTGACATAGTGACCTAGTTTTTGAGCTCATGTGACCCAGTTTTGAACTTGACCTAGATATTATCAAGATAAAAATTCTGACCAATTTTCATGAAGATCCATTGAAAAATATAGTCTCTAGAGAGGTCACAAGGTTTTTCTATTATTTGACCTATTGACCTAGTTTTCGAAAGTACATGACCCTGTTTTGAACTTTATCTAGATATCATCAAGGTGAACATTCTCACCAATTTTCATGAAGATCTCATGAAAAATATGGCCTCTAGAGAGGTCACAAGGTTTTTCTATTTTTATACCTACTGGCCTAGTTTTTGACCGCATGTGACCCAGTTTCGAAACTGATCTAGATATCATCAAGGTGAACATTCAGATCAATTTTTATGAAGATCCATTGAAAAATATGGCCTCTAGAGAGGTCAAAAGATTTTAATAATTTTAGACCTACTGACCTAGTTTTTGACCGCAGTTGACCCAGTTTCAAACTTGACCTAGATATCATCAAGATTAACATTCAGACCAACTTTCAAACAGATCCCATGAAAAGTATGGCCTCTAGAGAGGTCACAAGATTTTTTTATTATTTGACCTACTGACCTAGTTTTTTATGGCACGTGACCCAGTTTCAAACTTGACCTAGATATCATCAAGGTAAACATTCTGACCAAATTTCATGAAGATCCATTCAAGGGTATGGCCTCTAGAGAGGTCACAACGTTTTTTCATTATTTGACCTACTGACCTACTTTTTGAGCACACCTGACCCACTTTAAAATTTGACCTAGATATCATCAAGATGAACATTCTGACCAATTTTTATGGAGATCCATTCACAAGTATGACCTCTAGAGAGGTCACAAGGTTTTTCTATTTTTAGACCTACTGACCTAGTTTCTGACCGCACATGACCCTGTTTCGAACTCGACCTAGATATCATCAAGATGAACATTCAGACCAAATTTCATACAGATCCCATGAAAAATATGGCCTTTAGAGAGGTCACAAGGTTTTTCTATTATTTGACCTACTGACCTAGTTTTTGAAGGCACGTGACCCATTTTTGAACTTGACCTAGATATCATCAAGATGAACATTCAGACCAATTTTCATACAGATCCCATGAAAAATATGGCTTCTAGAGAGGTCACAAGGTTTTTCTATTATTTGACCTACTGACCTAGTTTTTGATGGCACGTGACCCACTTTCGAACTTGACCTAGATATCATCAAGGTGAACATTCTGACCAATTTTCATGAAGATCTCATGAAATATATGGCCTCCAGAGAGGTCACAAGGTTTTTCTATTTTTAGACCTACTGACCTAGTTTTTGACCGCACGTGACCCAGTTTCGAACTTGACCTAGATATCATCAAGATGAACATTCAGACCAACTTTCATACAGATCCCATGAAAAACATGGCCTTTAGAGAGGTCACAAGGTTTTTCTATTATTTGACCTACTGACCTAGTTTTTGAAGGCACGTGACCCGGTTTCGAACTTGACCTAGATATCATCAAGGTGAACATTCTGACCAATTTTCATGAAGATCTTATGAAATATATGGTCTCTAGAGAGGTCACAAGGTTTTTCTATTTTTAGACCTACTGACCTAGTTTTTGATGGCACGTAACCCAGTTTTGAATCTGACCTAGATATCATCAAGATGAACATTCTGACCAATTTTCATGAAGATCTTGTGAAATATATGGCCTCTAGAGAGGTCACAAGGTATTTCTATTTTTAGACGTACTGACCTAGTTTTTGACAGCACGTGACCCATTTTCAAACTTGACCTAGATATCATCAAGATGAACATTCTGACCAACTTTCATAAAGATCCCACAAAAAATGTGACCTCTAGAGTGGTCACAAGCAAAAGTTTACGCACGCACGCAGGCACGGACTGACAGACGGAAGACGGACGCTGCACGATCACAAAAGCTCACCTTGTCACTTTGTGACAGGTGAGCTAAAAAGTCCATTATTTATGGTCATCCTCACATCAAAGCCATTCATCTGTAAAACTTTAACATTACAATAAGCATATTCTAAGTCGAAAAGGGGCCATAATTCAGTCAAAATGCTTGATAGAGTTGCCTCCTCCTTTTTACAGACTGGGGTCATGATGGTAAACAAGTATGCAAAATACGAAAGCAATATCTCAATGGACTTTGAAAATATTAGGAGTGGTACGCAAACTTTTACATTTATTCTAAGTCGAAAAGGGGCCATAATTCAGTCAAAATGCTTGATAGAGTTGCCTCCTCCTTTTTACAGACTGGGGTCATGGTGGTAAACAAGTATGCAAAATATGAAAGCAATATCTCAATGGACTTTGAAAATATTAGGAGTGGTACGCAAACTTTAACATTTGTGTGACGCTCACGCTCACGCCGATGCTTGGGCAAGTAGGATAGCTCCCCTATTCTTCGAATAGTCGAGCTAAAAATAAGTTTCAAAGCTATATGCCTTTAAATGATAGCTGTATGTACTTGCATGCAAAACTTGAACCAAGGTGTGACGCCGACACCGACGCCAACGCCAGGGTGAGTAGAATAGCTAGACTATTCTTCGAACAGTCGAGCTAAAAACACAGCATTTTCTTACATCCTATGAGCGGTTGGAAAGAGCTTACCAGAATTCATTGAAGCTGGTTGCCAGCTTAATACAAGAACCAGTACCAATACTTTCACCCCATATTGGTTGACCCTGTACAAATAACGTATTTTAACACTAATACATATAACGTCACTGGATTTACTTCTTTTGTTTCATCATTTCTTCTCCCAACTAACAACAAATACAAAAGTCCAATAAATTTCAGGACTTTTTCTAGCATTTTTAACAACGTTTTTAGCACTCTAAGTGTCAGTAATGAGTTCAAGTCCTTTCCAGGATATTTTCACAGTTCATAGGAATTTTTAAGGACATGCATCAAATTTAAAAACATTTCAAAATTTCACTCAGTTAAGCAGAGTAGTTAAAAAATCTAGAAAATATAAAACTGCAGCTTCTTTTCGGTATAATGACAAGAATTAAATCAAAAACACACCATACTCCCTTGTAGAATTGCACTCGATACTTTGTCTAAATTTTAACAAGAGGACCATGATGGTCCTGAATCGCTCACCTCTTCCCACATGACCCAGTTTTGAGTATGACGTCGTTTTTTCTATTATTTGACATAGTGACCTAGTTTTTGAACTCATGTGACCCAGCTTTGAACTTGACCTAGATATTATCAAGATAAAAATTCTGACCAATTTTCATGAAGATCCATTGAAAAATATGGTCTCTAGAGAGGTCACAAGGTTTTTCTATTATTTGACCTATTGACCTAGTTTTCGAAGGTACGTGACCCTGTTTTGAACTTTACCTAGATATCATCAAGGTGAACATTCTCACTAATTTTCATGAAGATCTCATGAAAAATATGGCCTCTAGAGAGGTCACAATGTTTTTCTATTTTTATACCTACTGGCCTAATTTTTGACCGCACGTGACCCAGTTTCGAAACTGACCTAGATATCATCAAGGTGAACATTCAGATCAATTTTCATGAAGATCAATATGGCCTCTAGACAGGTCAAAAGATTTTATTAATTTTAGACCTACTGACCTAGTTTTTGACCGCAGTTGACCCAGTTTCAAACTTGACCTAGATATCATCAAGATGAACATTCAGACCAACTTTCATACAGATCCCATGAAAAGTATGGCCTCTTGAGAGGTCACAAGGTTTTTTTATTATCTGACCTACTGATCTAGTTTTTTATGGCATGTGACCCAGTTTCAAACTTGATCTAGATATCATCAAGGTGAACATTCTGACCAATTTTCATGAAGATCCATTCAAGGGTATGGCCTCTAGAGAGGTCACAAGGTTTTTCTATTTCAAGACCTACTGACCTAGTTTTTGATTGCAGTTGACCCAGTTTCAAACTTGACCTATATATCATCAAAATAAACATTCAGACCAACTTTCATACAGATCCCATGAAAAATATGGCCTCTAGAGAGGTCACAACGTTTTTTCATTATTTGACCTACTGACCTAGTTTTTGAAGGCACATTACCCACTTTCGAACTTCACCTAGATATCATCAAAATGAACATTCTGACCAATTTTCATGAAGATCCATTCACAAGTATGGCCTCTAGAGTGGTCACAAGGTTTTTCTATTTTTAGACCTACTGACCTAGTTTTTGACCGCACATGACCCTGTTTCGAACTTGACCTAGATATCATCAAGACGAACATTCAGACCAACTTTCATACAGATCCCATGAAAAATATGGCCTTTAGAGAGGTCACAAGGTTTTTCTATTATTTGACCTACTGACCTAGCTTTTGACGTCACATGACCCACTTTCGAACTTGACCTAGATATCATCAAGATGAACATTCAGACCAACTTTCATACAGATCCCATGAAAAATATGGCCTCTAGAGAGGTCACAAGGTTTTTCTATTATTTGACCTACTGACCTAGTTTTTGATCGCATGTGACCCACTTTCGAATCTGACCTAGATATCATCAAGGTGAACATTCTGATCAATTTTCATGAAGATCCATTCACAAGTATGGCCTCTAGAGTGGTCACAAGGTTTTTCTATTTTTAGACCTACTGACCTAGTTTTTGACCGCACATGACCCTGTTTCGAACTTGACCTAGATATCATCAAGATGAACATTCAGACCAATTTTCATACAGATCCCATGGAAAATATGGCCTTTAGAGAGGTCACAATGTTTTCTATTATTTGACCTACTGACCTAGCTTTTGATGGCACATGACCCACTTTCGAACTTGACCTAGATATCATCAAGATGAACATTCAGACCAACTTTCATACAGATCCCATGAAAAACATGGCCTCTAGAGAGGTCACAAGGTTTTTCTATTATTTGACCTACTGACCTAGTTTTTGATGGCATGTGACCCAATTCGAATTTGACCTAGATATCATCAAGGTGAACATTCTGATCAATTTTCATGAAGATCTCATGAAATATATGGTCTCTAGAGAGGTCACCAGGTTTTTCTATTTTTAGACCTACTGACCTAGTTTTTGACCACACGTGACCCAATTTCGAACTCGACCTAGATATCATCAAGATGAACATTCAGACCAACTTTCATACAGATCCCATGAAAAATATGGCCTTTAGAGAGGTCACAATGTTTTTCTATTATTTGACCTACTGACCTAGTTTTTGAAGGCATGTGACCCACTTTCGAACTTGACCTAGATATCATCATGGTGAACGTTCTGACCAATTTTCATGAAGATCTTGTGAAATATATGGCCTCTAGAGAGGTCACAAGGTTTTTCTATTTTTAGACCTACTGACCTAGTTTTTGACCACACGTGGTTCAGTTTCGAACTTGACCTAGATATCATCAAGGTGAACATTCAGATCAATTTTCATGAAGATCTTGTGAAATATATGGCCTCTAGAGAGGTCACAAGGTTTTTCTATTTTTAGACCTACTGACCTAGTTTTTGATGGCACGTGACCCAGTTTCGAACTTGACCTAGATATCATCAAAATGAACATTCTGACCAACTTTCATAAAGATCCCACAAAAAATGTGACCTCTAGAGTGGTCACAAGCAAAAGTTTACACACGCACGGACGGACGCATGCACGCACGGACGACGGACGCTGCATGATCACAAAAGCTCACCTTGTCACTATGTGACAGGTGAGCTAAAAACAGTACCTTATCAAAAGAACAACAGTATTGCTTTCTTTTAGTAATTTAATTATAATAGTTTTTTAAAGTATGCTATAAAGGAGAAACTGGATATTACCATCATGAAATGGTTATGACAGCTGGAACTCTACCAACAATGTGTGTGTGTCCTCTGGTTTAACGTCCTTTTCAACAATTTTTCAGTCATATAAACAACACTGTCTACTTGTAGCAGTCAGTGATAATGCCGCCTCACTGGAATATCACGACGTAGACACGTGACATGATATCCCACCTAGTCACATTATACTGACACCAGTCCTATCACAATCCTCTTAATGCTGGTCGCAAAGTCTACTGACAATGTATTTCTGAAAGATAAAAAATATGTGTATAAGAAATGTGCAATACAGCTGAAAGATAATTTTTGAATTGCTTCTTGTTCTTCACATTAACAAGGTCAGAGTGCTTTTAATATTTATATTCAAAGAAAATAATGTTGGACAAACTCCATTTAATAAGAGGGTTACTGAGCGCTCACCTGTGTTCAAGGCTTCCAGTATGTTTGTATAACATAATGGTACAAGTACAGAGTTAGGTTTCTTCTATGTCAGCCTATATCATATACATGTCACACACATTTTTGAACCTAGGGCAATAATTTGAACAATTACGGTAGACGGAACAACTCTGATATGACACGCCAAATATCAAGACTCTAGCTATTATTGATTAAGAGAAGAAAATGTTCAAAGTTTCTTATATTATAAGCAAATAAGTACATGTCATACACAGGGGCATGGCCATTTTTGACCTCGCTGTATTCTCGACCGGTCGGGCGAGTGGTTTATACGTCCTAACTTTACTAAAATTCAGAAATTACATCTCCAAAAACGTCAACAAACTTTGAGATGGTTCAGTCACTACTGGATTGACAGGAATTTACCCGCGAATCGTAAAGATATCAAAACGTCATGCCAGTAATTTTCCATTCCACAAGCACGTGCGACCTGTCATTGTTATGTTTGTTTATCAACATGTACACACAAAAAAGCGCTTAGTGCATTCATTTTTTAACATTTTTACTTCAATTTTTCAACACCGCTTGAGAAATAATACAATTTGAATTGGCTATTTATACTTTGCGAAACAGAACGAAACGGAACAAACAGTGGGGTACCACATGGGGCATAGAATTTTATTCCATGCAGTATGTTATAAACGATTTATATTGTTGCGTTTCCCAGTCCAGGATATCTCATCACCGTGACTTATATTTTTAAAGCGTATACGTACATGTTGCAATATAATCTCTGCATAATCGCTATTTTCATTCATAATTTCTACACTGTTCCGTTCCGTTTCGCAAAGTATAACTATCCTACGAGGTAATTATACTTGGCGAAACGAAACGGAACTATTAAACAATGAAATAATAGTTACATTAATTTTTTTTCAAGGCTTATGAAATATGAAAAAAAATTGTTCCAAGCCTGGCTTGAACTTCGGAATTTATCCTACACCGATACAAACTGCGTTTTTATAGATTAAGATATATTGATTTTATTGGGACTTTAAAATTCCAAAATATTTTAAGCGATAAATCATTTAGGGATAGTCTTCACGCCAGGTGAATTTTTTTACTCTGATTTTCTGGTCGATAATAGAGATGTCTTAATTAACATGCAGGAGTTTACGAAGTTAGAACAATTTTTGTCATAGATATCTAATGGCAACTTATTTATAAAAGTACAAAACAAGAGGACCATGATGGTCCTGAATCGCTCACCTCTTCCCACATGACCCAGTTTTGAGTATGACGTCGTTTTTTCTATTATTTGACATAGTGACCTAGTTTTTGAACTCATGTGACCCAGTTTTGAACCTGACCTAGATATTATCAAGATAAAAATTCTGACCAATTTTCATGAAGATCCATTGAAAAATATGGTCTCTAGAGAGGTCACAAGGTTTTTCTATTATTTGACCTATTGACCTAGTTTTTGAAGGAACGTGACCCTGTTTTGAATTTTATCTAGATATCATCAAGGTGAACATTCTCACTAATCTTCATGAAGATCTCATGAAAAATATGGCCTCTAGAGAGGTCACAAGGTTTTTCTATTTTTATACCTACTGGCCTAGTTTTTGACCGCACGTGACCCAGTTTCGAAACTGACCTAGGTATCATCAAGGTGAACATTCAGATCAACTTTCATGAAGATCTATTGAAAAATATGGCCTCTAGAGAGGTCAAAAGATTTTAATAATTTGAGACCTACTGACCTAGTTTTTGACAAAAGTTGACCCAGTTTCAAACTTGACCTAGATATCATCAAGATGAACATTCAGACCAACTTTCATACAGATCCCATGAAAAGTATGGCCTCTGGAGAGGTCACAAGTATTTTTTATTATTTGACCTACTGACCTAGTTTTTGCTGGCACGTGACCCAGTTTCAAACTTGACCTAGATATCATCAAGGTGAACATTCTGACCAATTTTTATGGAGATCCATTCACAAGTATGGCCTCTAGAGAGGTCACAAGGTTTTTCTATTTTTAGACCTACTGACCTAGTTTTTGACCGCACATGGCCCTGTTTCGAACTTGACCTAGATATCACCAAGATGAACATTCAGACCAATTTTCATACAGATCCCATGGAAAATATGGCCTTTAGAGAGGTCACAAGGTTTTTCCATTATTTGACCTACTGACCTAGTTTTTGACGGCACGTGACCCACTTTCGAACTTGACCTAGATATCATCAATACGAACATT
Organism: Mercenaria mercenaria; assembly: GCF_021730395.1. Taxonomy (NCBI): domain Eukaryota; kingdom Metazoa; phylum Mollusca; class Bivalvia; order Venerida; family Veneridae; genus Mercenaria; species Mercenaria mercenaria. Next base: position 49,078 of record NW_026463497.1, read on the forward strand.
CAGACCAACTTTCATACAGATCCCATGAAAAATATGGCCTCTAGAGAGGTCACAAGGTTTTTCTATTATTTGACCTACTGACCTAGTTTTTGAAGGCACATGACCCACTTTCGAACTTGACCTAGATATCATCAAGGTGAACATTCTGACCAATTTTCATGAAGATCTCACGAAATATTTGGCCTCTGGAGAGGTCACAAGGTTTTTCTATTTTTAGACCTACTGACCTAGTTTTTAACCGCACGTGACCCAGTTTCGAACTTGACCTAGACGTCATCAAGATGAACATTCAGACCCATTTTCATACAGATCCCAAGAAAAATATGGCCTTTAGAGAGGTCACAAGGTTTTTCTATTATTTGACCTACTGACCTAGTTTTTGAAGGCACGTGACCCAGTTTCGAACTTGACCTAGATATCATCAAGATGAACATTCTGACCAATTTTCATGAAGATCTTGTGAAATATATGGCCTCTAGAGAGGTCACAAGGTTTTTCCGTTTTTAGACCTACTGACCTAGTTTTTGATGGCACATGACCCAGTTTCACACTTGACCTAGATATCATCAAGCTGAACATTCTGACCAACTTTCATAAAGATCCCATGAAAAATGTGACCTCTAGAGTGGTCACAAGCAAAAGTTTACGGACGCACGGTCGGACGCTGGACACCGCGCGATCACAAAAGCTCACCTTGTCACTTTGTGACAGGTGAGCTAAAACAAGAGGACCATGATGGTCCTGAATCACTCACCTCTTCCCACATGACCCAGTTTTGAGTATGACGTCGTTTTTTCTATTATTTGACATAGTGACCTAGTTTTTGAGCTCATGTGACCCAGTTTTGAACTTGACCTAGATATTATCAAGATAAAAACTCTGACCAATTTTCATGAAGATCCATTGAAAAATATGGTCTCTAGAGAGGTCACAAGGTTTTTCTATTATTTGACCTATTGACCTAATTTTCGAAGGTATGTGACCCTCTTTTGAACTTGACCTAGATATCATCAAGGTGAACATTCTCACTAATTTTCATGAAGATCTCATGAAAAATATGGCCTCTAGAGAGGTCACAAGGTTTTTCTATTTTTATACCTACTGGCCTAGTTTTTGACCGCACGTGACCCAGTTTCGAAACTGACCTAGATATCATCATGGTGAACATTCAGATCAATTTTCATGAAGAGCCATTGAAAAATATGGCCTCTAGAGAGGTCAAAAGATTTTAATAATTTTAGAGCTACTGACCTAGTTTTTGACCGCAGTTGACCCAGTTTCAAATTTAACCTAGATATCATCAAGATGAACATTCAGACCAACTTTCATACAGATCCCATGAAAAGTATGGCCTCTAGAGAGGTCACAAGGTTTTTTTATTATTTGACCTACTGACCTAGTTTTTGACGACACATGACCCAGTTTCAAACTTGACCTAGATATCACCAAGATGAACATTCTGACCAATTTTTATGGAGATCCATTCACAAGTATGGCCTCTAGAGAGGTCACAAGGTTTTTCTATTTTTAGACCTACTGACCTAGTTTTTGACCGCACATGACCCTGTTTCGAACTTGACCTAGATATCATCAAGATGAACATTCAGACCAATTTTCATACAGATCCCATGAAAATATGGTCTTTAGAGAGGTCACAAGGTTTTTCTATTATTTGACCTACTGACCTAGTTTTTGATGGCACGTGACCCACTTTTGAACTTGACCTAGATATCATCAAGATGAACATTCAGACCAACTTTCATACAGATCCAATGAAAAATATGGCCTCTAGAGAGGTCACAAAGTTTTTCTATTATTTGACCTACTGACCTAGTTTTTGTAGGCACGTGACCCACTTTCGAACTTGACCTAGATATCATCAAGATGAACATTCTGACCAATTTTCATGAAGATCTCATGAAATATATAGCCTCTAGTGATGTCACAGGGTTTTTCTATTTTTAGACCTACTGACCTAGTTTTTGACCGCACATGACCCAGTTTCGAACTTGACCTAGATATCATCAAGATGAACATTCAGACCAACTTTCATACAGATCCCATGTAAAATATGGCCTTTAGAGAGGTCACAAGGTTTTTCTATTATTTGACCTACTGACCTAGTTTTTGACAACACGTGACCCAGTTTCGAACTTGACCTAGATATCATCAAGGTGAACGTTCTGACCAATTTTCATGAAGATCTTGTGAAATATATGGCCTCTAGAGAGGTCACAAGGTTTTTCTATTTTTAGACCTACTGACCTAGTTTTTGAGGGCACGTGACCCAGTTTCGCACTTGACCTAGATATCATCAAGGTGAACATTCTGACCAATTTTCATGAAGATCTTGTGAAATATATGGCCTCTAGAGAGGTCACAAGGTTTTTCTATTTTTAGACCTACTGACCTAGTTTTTGATGGCACGTGACCCAGTTTCGAACTTGACCTAGATATCATCAAGATGAACATTCTGACCAATTTTCATGAATATCTTGTGAAATATATGGCCTCTAGAGAGGTCACAAGGTTTTTCTATTTTTAGACCTACTGACCTAGTTTTTGATGGCACGTGACCCAGTTTCGAACTTGACCTAGATATCATCAAGGTGAACATTCTGACCAATTTTCATGAAGATCTTGTGAAATATTTGGCCTCTAGAGAGGTCACAAGGTTTTTCTATTTTTAGACCTACTGACCTAGTTTTTGAAGGCACGTGACCCAGTTTCAAACTTGACCTAGATATCATCAAGATGAACACTCTGACCAACTTTCATAAAGATCCCATGAAAAATGTGACCTCTAGAGTGGTCACAAGCAAAAGTTTACGGACGGACGGACGCACGCACGGACGGACGACGGACGACGGACACCGCGCGATCACAAAAGCTCACCTTGTCACTTTGTGACAGGTGAGCTAAAAACAGATAAACTGTTTGGGTTTCAACCTTCCTTTG